>NC_056727.1:622120826-622218326 GCF_019279795.1 Protopterus annectens | reverse complement strand
TTTGACTCCCAATTCTCGTTGTGTAGCATCAGTTTGAGGTTACTGCAAAAAGTCCTTACAGTATATTCTTTTATTATTTTTTAGGAACCAGAGAGACTGGATGTATAACTTCTATAGTAAGGTAGGGGTTGGGCCACATTAGCATGGTAGCTAGGTGATGATGTCACTGGGCGTTATACACTTCTATAGTTTTAAATGTCACCTTTTTTCTCAAATTTCACAGGACCTATCAACTTCTACCTTATGCCAAGCTATATCCTAGGAATCTATATTTCACCCATGTTTCAAGAAATATGTGTTAAAAAAACTTTTTCAACTACGCTCATAAAGATAAGCTTTATACGTCTAACAGTTATGACATATATCATAATAGATTATGTGAACCTCAATATTGTAGAAGAATTTATTGCTATGATGAGAGTTCAACAGGAAAAATATTCAGAAAACTCCAGTTTCTGTTTATTTATGTTATTTATCCTTTGTTGACTGAATTTCTTCCACTACACCAACAGCTTCTTTTTTAGGAGAGACACACGATGATATTCACACTGACTAGAAGATGTTTAGCCAGGATACTGGGAAAATTCCCTGCTGTTTTCGAGCATGTAGGATGATAAAAAGTGGTTGGGATGGCAGTTGAGTGCACAGACATACTGTATATTATAAATTCCACAGTAAAAGTGATGGTAAATAGTTGGGAAAGGGGTAAGGCAAGGGTGACATTTAAGTAGCATGTTGTTTGTACTGGCAAATGAGTAATATGATGAAAACGAGTTAAGATTGGTATATATGTATATAGAGAGATGTAACTGCATGCAAATGATGTCTTAATTTTGGCTAAATTATTAGGTGGTTGGCAGAAGTCATAAATGAGCTGAAAATAGTTAAACTATGCAGGATTAAAAATAAGCAGATAAAACATTAAAAAGTTTGAAGACATCACAAAGATTGCAGGTATGTATTTTAGTAGAGGGGAGTTTAAGGTATTGGGTGTTAATTTTGTCACATATGACTTTATAGAGGCACAATGGGAGAATGTTTTGCAGGAAAGACATGAAACATATGAATATGGAAAAATGTTATATCGATGTTATTAAGGTACTGAAGATAGATATCAGGACAAGATAAACAAGAGGTGCATTGTAGTTCTATTTAAAATTAGCAAGCAATAACAAAATAAATCTTGTGTAATAAAACTAGAGTGTAGCAGATATTGTAGGTAAAGTATTGCTTGTGTAAAAGGAGCAGGGGTTGAAATTGTGAGAAGGAATAATGGATATTTCTGTCTGCTTTTCTTTTTTAAATTAATTTATTATACTGTTATAGTTTTATTTTAATAACATATTGGAAAGGATCAGGGTGTGGGCGGCCACGGTGGTGCAGTGGTTAGCATTGCTGCCTCACAGCAAGAGGTTCTCCGGTTTGATTCTCGGCTGGGGTGCCTTCTGTGCGGAGTCTGCATGTCCTCCCTGTGGTTGTGTGGGTTTCCTCCGGGTGCTCCGGTTTCCTCCCACATCCCAAAGACATGCTGCAGGTGGATTGGACACTCTAAATTGGCCCTAGGTGTGTGTGTGCCTTCTGTGGAAGGTTGGGCGCCGGGCTGGCAACTCGACACTGTAAAACTTCACTGCCAATTAATGTGCGGACATGGTGATCCGCTGTGGCAACCCCTAACCGGGAAAAGCCAGAAGAAGATTGGAAAGGATCAGGGTAGAATGCTTATATTAATATCTTCATATTTATTTTAAGCTTGTTTATTACGTGTGGTCATTAAATCACCCCTTCTTTTTTGATAAATGCCATGGGATCTTTTACATCCATCTGAGCTACCACAAACTCAGGCAGATGGGACTTTGGTGTAACATTTTATTCAAAAGAAAAGCACAGTGACAAATAAAGCACACCACTGGTACTACACTGCAATGTCAGTAATGGAAAATTAATCCAATTGCATAATAAGAACAGAACCCACAGCTTTCTGATCTACTAGAACTAAAGGTGAATGTGCTATATTTTGAGCCACTGACTTAAACATGTCTCATCCTTGTTTTCTGTCTTTACACAAACATGCTTTATATTTAGTTTTTAACCCAGGGCTGCTTCTTTTATTATCAGTGTTTATGCTTCTTTTATTATCAGTGTTTATTCCTCTGACTTGTAAAATACACATCTCTTAAGTAATAATATTACAATGTGCCTATTATTTAGTTTCATTTATATACTTGCAAAATCACAAGTTATGGTTGCTGAAACACCTCTTAGTTGAAAAGTGATGCTGTAGTTTCAGTAACAATCTTATATATGCATTGGTCACTTCTAGTCATAATATATCTATACAAGTTTGCAACCAGCTCCAGAACTGATATTCCCACCTGCTTTTATTACATTATGCATCTTTCATGATGCCCTAAAATAGTGTAATTCTCCCCTGATATAATGAATTTGTTTTCAACTCCTATAGAGCTTCTGTTTAAGGAATCAGAGCAGGACATTGATCTAGAGGTACAATATGCCATTAGGTTTCCCTGAAGGTAAAATACATTTCACTGGAAATAATTTAGCTGGGTGTGTCTTGTTATTTGCGCATGTTTGGTATGTGTTGCTTTTTATGTTAAGTTAATATGGTTAATTATGCGTATAATATAGGTTCATTGCAAACTCAATACCCCATTAGAGAACAAATGTTATTCAACAGTGTACTAATGTACAAGAGAGCCCATTATCAAGTCCATGGCTTCACTACAGTATACTAAGCTGCTGTGAGTCATGGATAGATTTAAAAAATGAAATGGATGCCATCTTCTTTAGCTTGCTATATGTGGCAGTTTAATAATAAAAAAAATAAAATAAAATAAATAAACACCACAAAAACTTAAGCAGATGGCTCTGCTATCAAAAGGAATTGCAATTCAGCTACAAAAACTTTCTGTTTTATTTTCCCTTCACTGATTACTCAAAATTCATATTTAGCAAGCATGGCAAAATAAAAGTGATGTGTGTGTATGTCTGTGTGGGTGTTTGTGCACACCTTTGTGTGTGTGTGTGTGTGTGTGTGTGTGTGTGTGTGTGTGTGTGTATACGTGTGCGTGTGTGTGCTTGTGTGCGTGTGTGCGTGTGTGTGTGTGTGTGCGTGTGTGCGTGTGTGCATGTGTGTGTGTGCATCTGTGTGTGTGTGAGAGAGAGAGAGAGAGAGGTAGAGAGACATAGACAGTGAAATAGTATGCCTGTGCACCTACTTGTTTACTGCTTTGATCAACGATTCTGGACAAAAATAGAAATAATGGGAAAATGTTATAGTATTACCCTAATTCACTTAAAAAATTAATAGAAAAACAGATTTTGCATCAACATACTTTTTCTGAACAATAAGAAGCATGAAATCATCGTGGCTGGGTTTATTGACTAACTAATCTTCACAAATTTAATAGCAAACTGAACATTTTTTAAAGGTCAAGCCAAAAATATGACACAAAACCAGGGATACTCAACAAAATCAGGGGTATCTGAGAGGTATGTTAGATGGAAAAGGTTGCTTTTCACTGTATTTTTTCATTCATTTGACCACAGTGTGATAGCTAAGATGTACACAGTCAAAAATAAATGTCTGTAATTGTTGGGCACATGTGTGTATGTGCGCGCGCAAGTGTGTGTGTGTGTGTGTGTGTGTGTGTGTGTGTGTGTGTGTGTGTGTGTGTGTGTGTGTGTGTGTGTGTGTGTGTGTGTGTGTGAGTCTGTCTGTGCTTCTACATGTTGGGGTGGGAATCTAGGTTTCTGCATGTGTGAGAGACTGTCTCTCTGTCTCGATATCTATTATTATGCATACAAATATATATTTATGTGTGTATTATATATAAACTTGTGTGTGTATGCAGAAATTAAATACTTACATAATGTGTATGTCTATAAATTGGTTGTTTTCAATGTGTGATACCTTAAAACATAAACTATGGGATATATGCAAATGACCACTACAGGATGTTTAAAGTATCACACAGTGAACACTCTAGCTTGACTAGGTTTTTCTTGTAGTTTTTACTGAATTGTTTGTCTGTGTGTCTTTTTTACCTTTTGGTTTGGATGGTTTATATGTTGGACGTAAATATGTCCTCCAGTAACAATTACATATCCTACAGAACTATGAAACATTATGGGGAGGAACTATTGTGAATCAAAAATATAAAAAAAATGTATATAGTAATTATGATGATGTGAGGCATTTCCAGCTAAGCCAGGAGAAGTAGGGCAGTGGATGTTTAACATATGCCAGCATAGTTAGCCAAAGTTTTATAAAGAATTATATGTCATTTGTATATCAAACTGATTTGTACATGTGCTTGTGTTGAAAAGGTATTTGTAAAGCTGCTTGTTTTCAGAATGTACTAACAGTGGGTCCTGCTAGACAGAAAAGAAATACACCTGTATGTCAGACTGTGTGATAACTTTTTGAAATGAATATATTGTTACAGAGGATACTGGAAGAGAAGAGGTTAATCTCAGTCCAGCTAACTTTGAAAAATAGTCTGAAATTCAATTACCTAGTTTACGCCATAAACATTGTATCTTACAGTTCTGATTGCAGCCAGAGGCAAAATGTCTGTGAAAACCATGAATAGGAATCCTACTGTATTGTCCTTAGGGGTGAACTAAGCACTATCCTGGAAGGGTGGAAGTTTTTGAAATGATTTTATAGCTTCCAGATGCTATAACACATCTTAGCAAAGCTCTGTGTGTGTGCATGGTAACACATATGTGCAAGATTCCGGCTCAGTTTCCAGGAAAAGGGATAGTGTGGGAACTAGAAGTCAGATGACCAGATGTGTGTGAGCCAACACTGAAATGTTTTAATTCTAGATGATACAGAAGTTTCAGGGCAGTCTGTTTATGAAAGCTGACAAGAAGGAAGACCACTCACCCAGTTCATCTTGCCTTGCCTTAGTCGTTAACCAGAGAATAGTACTTTTCAGATCAGTCAGGAAAATATAGTGAGATTAGTTAAGTACTGATTTTCTGTATATGTGGGAATCTATCCATCTGTGTTATTTTTAATATTTCCAGTGGTTGAAACTCTGGTGTTTATTGTAAATAGATATTTTGTATTTTCATGTGCTTTTATTATTTATTATTAAATATATTTAAACCTTTCATTGTGGCTGGTCTTTTAGAGAATATTTTAAACTTTGAGAGTACTTATATTTATTTAGAGACACTGTGACCACTCCAGAAAGCCTTGCTGCACTGGACAAACTCTACTATTTGTATTAGTACTAATTTTGCTCATTATAATCGGGTACCCTTGTAACAGTCTTGGAGGAGCTGGCTTTGGAGTGTTCTGGTGCCAGTATCTACCTTATTGTCTTGGCAGAGGAGGCACAGCTGGTAAATCTGTGCCAGCCTTTCGTGTGTGTGTGTGTGTGTGTGTGTGTGTGTGTGTGTGTGTGTGTGTGTGTGTGTGTTTGTGTGTGTGTCTGTGAAAATCAAATCTCAAAGAGTGTATGTGTGTGTATGTGTGTGTGTGTGTCTCAAAATCAAATCTCAAAGAGTGTGTGTGTGTGTGTGTGTGTGTGTGTGTGTGTGTGTGTGTGTGTGTGTGTGTGTGTGTGTGTGTGTGTTTGTGTCTCAATATCAAATCTCAAATCTCAAAGAGTGTGTGTGTGTGTGTGTGTGTGTGTGTGTGTGTGTGTGTGTGTGTGTGTGTGTGTGTGTGTGTGTGTGTGAGCTACTTGGAGCAGGACACAGTGCACTGGTTCACAGAAAGGGTGGTGGAGGACTTGGCTTGGAACACTTGGTTGAGGGCTCAACTCTACAGCTGTTGTCAGTGTGAAGTCTTATTTGGGGCCTGGTGAAAGAGAAGGAACCCCTGTGTGTTGGCCAAGGTGTGTGAAGCCAAAGGACTGGCGCATGCCATCCTGAGTAAATAGGAAATTATTTCAGCCTTTGTCACAGCTGTAGCCCAGAACAGCAACCAGAGAATAACTAGTCTGGTGATACAGATTTGCAGCCCTCAGAAACAGGGCAGTTCACCTTTTCCTCAGAGGACTAAGAAATCCATCTGGAGTTAAAGAGGCTTGAACTGCAGGCCAAATGTCTGGAATTAAAGTCAGCTGATAGACTGCAATAGGCAAAATATAGACTGCAGCATTTGGAGACTGAAGAAAATGAGAGACTGTGGAGTTTGGAGGCCGATGAAAATGAGAAACAGTGGCAACATGAGAGGGAGATGCTGACCCTTTTTCAGGGTCATGGAGGTAATGGGGAAGGGAATAACTGAACCTCAGAAGCAGTACATGTCAGTACATTTATTCCACAGTTTACAGAGGGTGATAATTTTGATAGTTTTATTTCTATATTATTGAAAGATTATGTAAACAGTATAATGCTGACTAAGGGCTCTGGGTATGGAACTGCAACTGCTGTTTCTAAATTGTCTGGTACTGATTGTTTAAACTATGAGTTAAAGAATGTTTATTAGAATGTTTTAAGTTAACACCTGAAGCTTACAGAAAAAAGTATCTTGAGCATAGATGCATGGCAAGTGAAAGTGTATGTGATTATACTGCTTAGCTAGACAGTTATTTTCATAGGTGGGTGATTGGGTGGCACATCACCACTTTTGAAAGTATGGCAGACATTTTGGTGAGGGAACAAGCCCTTAGAACTTTGCCTGAGGAAATGAGAATCTGGTCTGCAGTTGAGCTGAAGAAAAGGGGATCTCTATTTAGCAGGCAAGGCATCAACTTATTGATGCCCTGCCTGCTAAGTAGAGATCACCTTTCCCCCAGCTCATCTGCAGAGTGGCACTCCTGGTCTGCACAAGAAGGGGGTACCCAGTGCTGCACATAGATATAAGGGAACCCATGGTGGGCAGCCTAAATTACCCCAACAGAGTCCACCAGTAACAGGGAAGCCACTAGTTCGGATACACTGCCAGGATTAAGGGTTAGATGTTTTAAATGTGACCAGTGGGGCCATGTAGCATACAGTTGTCCATGGAACCAAGATAGGGGACAAAAGGGGAGGGAGCCAGCAAGTGGGGATAACAGTGTACCAGTGGTAAGTTGTCTGGAGACAGCAGGGGTGCCAGACTATCACCGGAGTTTATATCCTATCTTAGTGGATAGAAAACAGGCCACTGCTGAGGCAGACGCAGATTCTGACATAACCATTGTAAACCTGCAGAGTTTAAAGATGAGCAGTACTTGCTTGGGCAGTCCATTCCAGTCAGAGCTTTAGGAGGGACCCCATTCCAAATGCCTTTGACCTGGGTTCACGTTGAGTGGGAGGGTGAAAAAGGAAGCAAGTAAGGAGGTATGTTTTTGGATATCCCTGCAGATGTCTTGATAGGGAATTATTTGGTAATGCAGTACTTTGTGTGCATGCAGTTACACACAGTCAGGCTTGGAGAAAGGCATGTGGGGCTGGTAGCCTGGGGGAGACCATACAGACCCCACACCTGAAGCCAGAGTTGGTGAGGTGGCTATTTCAGGGAGGCAGCTACCCTGTAGCAGTGAGCCTGAAGGTGAGCCACAGCTTCTGATAGGCACTGATGTTCCCTTGGATGGAGTGACTGCAAGGGCAGAGGTGAGTGGTAGTACCCAGGCTGACAGTGAGGCACCACTGTCAGACCATTCCAGACTTTCTGTGGAAGGGGAACTGGGAAGGGTCACAAAGGTAGAGATGAGACAGTGTCAGCTCTCTGACCCCACACTAAGAGGCTTGAGGGAGGTAGCTAGGGAGGCACATGATTCTCAAGGAAAAGAGAAGTCTGTATACTGGAACTTTTAGTTATGTACTTACCATAACTTTAGATGTTTGGGATCCATCTCGCCTACATTCTGTACTGATGGGTTCGGAGCCGATCCTCGGCTCTGACTCGGCACGCTATACTATAGAGCGAAGTCTCTAATTGGCTGAGCTATTCTACATCCCAGGATGCACCACTACTACTTCCCCAGATCTTGTTTGTCCGCACACATGCACACACACATAGACAGTTGATATAACATTGCCAGGTGTTTCAAGATGAAACGGCTAAACTGAACCGTCCGGTCTCTTCTGATCTCCAAGGCAGGGGGAAGGAGGGTGGGTTATTAGGAATGTAGGTGAGATGGATCCCAAACATCTAAAGTTATGGTAAGTGCATAACTAAAAGATGTTATGTGATCCTATCTCGCCTACATTCTGTACTGATGGGAAAGCGTCCCTAGCACCTGATTCCTGGGTGGCTCACTGGAAAACACTCCTGAGAACTGTGGAACCAAAGGAAGCTCTCCCCCGAGATGCCACATCCAATTTGTAATGAGAAATGAAGGTGTGAGGAGAAGACCAGGTAGCCGCAGCACAAATGTCACTAATGGCAAGCTTGGAATGAAAGGCTGTCGAAGTAGCCATAGCCCTTGTAGAATGAGCTTTCACAGTGTTTGTAAGCTCTCTATTAGAAAGAAGGTAAGTATGACTGATACAGTCAATGATCCACTTGGCAATAGTGACCTTCATGATGGCTTTGCCCAATTTATTGTCCGAAAAGGACACAAACAACTGATCTGTTTTCCATGTTTGGTGCGTCCTATCTAAATAGAAACGCAATTGCCTGTGAACATCCAATGAGTGGAAGATGTATTCCGCTCTGTCTGAGTAGTTTGGGAAGAAAACTGGGAGTTCCAATGACTGTTGAAGACAAAAACTAGAACAAACTTTGGGAACAAAGGATGGATTAGGCCTGAGGGATACTCTATCCTTGTGAAAAACCAGGTACGGTGGTTTGACACATAGGGCTTGAAGTTCCGAAACTCTTCTGGCTGATGTAATTGCCACCAAAAAAGCAGTTTTCCAAGAAAGAAATTTCAAGTCACAAGTTGCTGCCAGTTCGAAGGGGGAAGAGGTCAAAGCACCTAATACGAAATTAAGATCCCACGGTGGAGCGGGATGAGAAATCGGAGGTCGAAGCAGCCCAGCACCTTTCATAAAGGCTTTACACAACTTATTGCTCATCAAAGGTGGGTCTATACTTTCATGAAAATTAGAAATAGCTGCCAATTGAACCTTGATGGTAGAGACCGAAGAACCTTGATTGAATAAAGAAGCTAAAAACTTCAAAACTTCTGACACCGGGGCAGTAATGGGATCTAATCCCCGGAGTTGGGCCCAAATAGCGAATCTCTTCCATTTGTTGTTATACATTTTTTTAGTCGAAGTCTTGTGGGCCGAGGACATGATATGTATGACTTCCGAATCCAAAACATGGTTCCTGACTATGGTCGGAAGTGGAGGAGCCAAGCTGTTAACCTCAATGAGTGAAGGGACTGATGAAGCTGTCCCGACTGGTGGATCAAGAGGTCTGGAATCTGGTCCAGGAACCATGGACCGTCCAGTGCATATTTCCGAAGAAAGGGCAGCCAGACTTGACGAGGCCAGTATGGGGCAACTAAAATCATCTTGCTCTGCAAGTGAATCACCTTCTGGATCACCCTGGGAAGAAGGGGAACCGGTGGAAAGGCATACAGCAGGCCGTTGGGCCAAGCTTGGACTAGGGCGTCCTTGGGAAACTCCCCCGGAACTGGGGTGAGAGAGAAGAACTGTTGACATTTCGTGTTGAAAGGAGTTGCAAAGAGGTCACAACAAGGATTTCCCCATCTTCTGAAAATCTGAGTCGCCACTCTGTTGTTCAGAGACCACTCGTGTGGGGAGAGAATAGTTCTGCTCAGTCTGTCGGCTATTACATTGGATCTCCCCGGAATGTGTGTTGCTACTAAGAAATGGTTGGTTGCAATTGCCCAATCCCATACTCTCATGGCCTCTCTGCAAAGGGGGTAGGACTTGGTCCCTCCCTGCTTGTTCAGGTACCAGACTACTGACATGTTGTCGGACTGAATGGCAATCATGCCCTGGGGGAGGTAACTGTGTAGTGCTTGTAGCGATAGAAGCACCGCCCTCATTTCCAGTATGTTGATATGGAGGGAACTCTCGTCGAAGTGCCACTTGCCTTGGACTGACCTGCCCAGGTAATGTCCCCCCCACCCCGTCTGGGAGGCGTCCGTAGTCAAAGTGGCCACTGGAGGAGGGGGAATGAAGGGTCGCCCCTGATCCAGGTTGGAGGAAAGAAGCCACCAACGGAGGTCCTGTTTGCACGTCTCCGTGATCATAATGAGGTGACTGAGAGGGAGATCCTGATAAGACCATTGGACTGACAGGAGCCACTGGAGAATCCTCATATGCAATCTTGCTAAGGGAACTAGGAGAACGGTAGCCAACATGGAACCCAACAGTTGTAGGACCATCCTGGCTGGGGCTCGACGTTTGAGGAGCAATGCTCGGACTTGAGATTGTAATATTTCTATCCTCTCTGTAGGAAGATAGACCCGCATTTGCTTTGAGTCTATCTCTACTCCGATAAACCGTATGTGCTGAGACGGCAGCAACACAGACTTTTCCCAATTGAAGGTGATTCCTAGGGAGTTGCCTAGAGATATAGTGGCTGCTAGGTTCTGTAAGAGTAAATGCCTGGAAGTGGCAGTTAGGAGCAAAGTCGTCTAGGTATGGAAACACCTGGAATCCTAGACTTCTCAGGTGAGCAGTCACCACCGCCAAATATTTGGTGAACACCCTGGGGGCTATGGTGAGACCAAAGGACAGTGCACGAAACTGGAAATGACTGTCTCCCAGGCTGAAGCGCAAGTGTCTCCTGGACGCCTGATCTATCAGGATATGATAATAGGCGTCCTTGAGATCTATGGAGCACATCCAAACACCTTCCTCCAGCAGTGGGAGAATGGATTGTAAGGTGACCATCCGGAACTTGGACTTCTTGACAGAACGGTTGAGTTTGCTGAGATCCAAGATGGGCCTCATGTCCCCGGTCTTTTTTGGCACCAAAAAGAATCTTGAGTAAGTCCCTAATCCGGTCTGGTCTTCTGGGACTGGTTGGATGACTCCTTTTTGAAGCAGCTTTGAAATTTCTATGGCTGTGAGATCCCGTTGACTGGGTGGTGGGTCTGGGATTTTCCAGGATGGTGGGGGGGGTTGAGAAAAGGGGATGTTGTAACCTCCGGCAATGATCCAGAGCACCCATCGGTCCTGAGTGATATTCTCCCAGGCCTTTATGTGCCTCGAAAAATGACCCCCGACTGGCTCCGGAGCGGCGCAGTCGGGCAATCCTTCAGGGATGCTGGAAGGTTGAGGAGCCACGAAAGGACTCGCGGTCTCCAGTGTTGCGGGGGCCTCTGCCGCCTCTGGGACGGCATCTTCCTGAAAAATTTCCCCCTCCTCTGCCTCTAGAAGGGGGATCATCCTGCTGTGAGGGGTAAGTCTTCTGAGATTTGTGGAACCACATTTTCCCCCCTCTTCTAGCCTTGGGATAAGGCCGGAAGGGAGTGGAAAACCATGCCCCTACGGCAGTCAAAGTCTTACCCTCTTGTTCACAGCAGGTCAAGGTGTCCATTACCTTGGGTCCAAACAAGGAGGACCCATCAAAGGGAGCGTCGGCAAAGGAAGACTTGAAGGCCTCTGCAAAATGACACAGGCGGAGCCAGGCTTGTCTCCGTAGAGCAACACCTGTACCCGCCGCTCTACTCGGCCCTTCGGCCGCATATGAAATGAGCCTCATGGACGAGTTTGATATCGATGATAGAGTAGCCAACTGAGAGCTAACCGTCTGGGCCAACTGCTCAGGTAGGTTACCAGAGAGGGTATCTGAAAGTTCCTTGACCAGATCCCTCTGAAGTCTGGTGAAGTGCATCAGATAATTCAGAGACCTTAAAGTAAAGGCTGCTGAAGTAAGGGTGCGCTTCCCGTACCGATCCATACTCCTAGACTCTTTATTAGGAGGTAGGACGGACGTCAAAGCCTCTGCCACATCTTGCTGGGTAGCAGATGCCACCACCAGGGCATCTACGGCCACACCTTTAGATAAGAAATCCTTTTCAGGGGGGGCTGACAGAAATTTATTCGGGCGAGCTGGCACCGGTTCCACAGAATCCGGGTGCTCCCACGCCCTTCGAGAGATCAAATCCAGGAGCTCATCGAAGGGTGGAGACACCCAGGAGGCAGAAGGGTGAGCCCCGAAGGCCTTGAGGAATACCGACTCCTCAGCGGAAGGGGGTTTGGACTGCCAGTCGCCTCATTGCTTGAGGATTTCCAAGATGTCCACGAAGGAGACATCATCCGAGGACGACTTGGGGGACCCCTCCGCATCATCGAGGTCGGTGTCCGAGGTGAGAGCCTCATCAGGCGAGTCAACGTGCTTCCTCTTGCACTGTCTCTTCCTGGGAGGTTCTTCCGAAGAAGCCTCGGAAGGACCCCCAGGAAGAGAGGAATCCCCAATGGGGGTGACCTCAGGCCCCAGGGCTCCGCTGTCTTGAGACAGGGGGACAACAAAGGAACTAGTCTCCGTGCCAAGGGAAGGTGCCGGAGAGATGGTGGAGGTAGCCAAGGAAGATTTGGCTAAAGCACTCCTCATGGCCCTGAAGGCCGGACCCCCCGAGTCCTGGGAAGGTCCGACCCCCGAGGCCACAACAGTAGACGGCACTCCCGTAGCCGATGCACCGAGAGGGAGGCTCGGAACCGAAACCATCAGACCCGAAGCATCACCCCCGGGGCCGACCGAAGAGGTCCGTGTACCGAACCCCAACCCGAAGGTCAGGGTTGGAGTAAGGGTCGGAGCCGACCCGGAAACCTCCACCGGCTCCATCAGCACCGACTCCAACGGTGCCGAGGCTGTTGGAGGAGGAACCAAGACAACAGGGTGGACAATCGGCTCCGGAGCTGACTGGGCTGGAGCCGAGACTAACTTTTGGAAGACTGGAGACTGAAACAGCCTTTGAAGCACCCTGTCTATATCCAAATCGGACATCCTCGAAGACCGAGAAGAGACCGATTGGGCCCGAGTTGACTTCTCCGCCGGTTCCGAAAGACTGGGGAACCGGCTCCGAATAGTCTCAAGCAGTATCGGTGCCGAGGGAGAATCGACCAGCACAGCAATTTCCCTCGAAGCCGACGGGGATTTCGGCACTGAGGTAGAAGAGTCTGAGCGAGCGACCTTTCTCGGTTCCGAAACCAATGGAGCCGGAGAAGGTGACCCGCCTCTCGATGCTCGAGCGCTCGGCTCCGAGGACAGAGGAGTCGAGGCTGGAGGCATCGAGGCAGACCATTCCGACCTCGGCTCCGAAGTCCGTGGAGCCGACGGAGAAGCCTGCCTTGATTTCTTTGCTGTCGGCTCCGACGGACTGGTCGGAGCAGAAGACTTCTTCTTCCTGGAAGGGGAGGGGGAAGAAGATAAAGCCTCCTCAAAAGAAGGGGTGATGAGCCCCTTCAATATCAATTTGTTTTTCCTCTCTTGGAGGACACGAGAAGAAAAGGCGTGGCATACACTACACGACTCTTGAAGGTGTTTAGGACCTAGGCAATAAACACATAGAGAGTGGTCATCCGTGATTGACATCTTGTACCCACACTTGGTACATTTTTTAAAACCCGAAGGCCTATGCTCCTTCGACATCTCTACAAAGACACACTACCAAAAACAGACTAGGACAAAAACTACCACAGAGGTACCAAATCCCTCTAATTTAAACAGGATAGGCCCACAGGCAGAAACTATAACACAGCTCTGGCAGAGCGTGAGGGCAAGGCCCCTCTAACTAAAATGGGACCTTGACGTTAGAAAAAAATAATTACTACACAAATATTAAGTAACACAAGGGTATTAAACAATTTGAAGTAGAGCGCGAGGAAACCCCTACTAAATAAAGCGGGAACCTAGCGCTAACAAATTTCACACAAACTTTCCACAAAAAAACACTAGAAATGACAAGTAGCTGTTAAAACAGCTTTTGGGTGAAAAATTAGAAATTTTCTGACAGAAAATTAGTCAGTAAATAGTACTTAGCCCAGCCAAGCCGAGACCACGTCTATTGCTATCAAGCAGCAAACGAGATCTGGGGAAGTAGCAGTGGTGCATCCTGGGATGTAGAATAGCTCAGCCAATTCGAGACTTCGCTCTATAGTATAGCGTGCCGAGTCGGAGCCGAGGATCGGCTCTGAACCCATCAGTACAGAATGTAGGCGAGATAGGATCACATAACATCAAAGGGTTACTGTATAGTGAGTGGACCCCTGAAGAAGGGCTAGAGTGTGAGGTAATACAGCAGTTGGTAGTGCCTACAGCCTACTGTCTGTCACTTCTAGCCATAGCCCATGACATTCCTTTTACAGGTCATATGGGCATAAAGCATACCAAGAGAAGTATTACACAGAACTTTTATTGGCCTGGGATTGTAAGGGACATAACAGGGTACTGCAGGACCTGTGAGCAGTGCCAAAATGTAAGCAAGGCAGGAGACAAGGTCAAAGTTCCTTTGATGCCTTTGCCTATGATTGAGGAGCTGTTTCAGAGGGTAGCTATGGATATTGTGGGGCCTCTGAGTACCCCAAGTTCTACAGGGAAGAAGTATATCTTGTTGGTAGTAGATGATGCTAGTATATACTCTGATGCAGTGGCTCTGTCCTCCATCAAGGCAGAGAAGGTGGCAAATGGTTTGTTAAAGATTTTCAGCTGGGTAGGTTTCCTGAGAGATATACTGACTGACAGAAGTGCCAATTTCATGTCAGACCTGCTGGCTTGTCTGTGGGAGCACTGTGGGGTGAAGCACCTTAAGACTATCCCTACCACCCCGACTAATGGTCTTGTGGAGAAGTTAAACTCTACACCAAAGACCATGCTACCAGCATTTGCAGAGCAGCTTAAGAGAGAGTGAGACAAATGTTTGCCCCATCTGTTGTTTGCTTACAGAGTGGTAACCCAGGAATCCATAGTTTTTTTCACCCTTCTTGTTGTATGGGCATAGGGTGTGCAGGCCTTCAGATATGATTTGTGATGAGTGGGAGGGTGAGTGTGAATCCCACAAGGAGTCTGCTGTGGCATATGTCCTATACCTCAGCTCAAGGCTTAGGAAGCTCATAGGCTTGGCCTAGGAGAAACTGGCAGGAGCCCAACAGTAGAAAAAGGTCTGGTATGACAGGAATGCTTGAGCCCAAGAATATGCTGTGGGACAGCAGGTTATAGTTCTTTATTCCTGTCAGACACAATAAGCTGCAGGCAGCATGGCAGCTTGGGTTGGACCCTTCAAAGTGGTAAGGAAGGTCAGTGATATTAACTACATGGTAGAGCTGCTAGGCAGGAGGCAGGGGCACAAACTGTACCATGTTAACATGATAAAGCCATACAGTGATAGGGAGGCCCTTGTGAGAAGTATTTGCAGTGGGTGGCTGGAGGAGTCTAAGTGGGATCTATGGCTACATCAAGCCAGCCAGCAAAATGTCAAGTTATTAAGATGGACCCTTGGATTGCAAACATATGATATGACAGTGCAGCACTGTAGTGAGGTCAGCAATGCCACACTGCAGATGGGATCTCAAGACAGGGTATGGGTTAATGTGTTCCCAGGCAGGGTCATGTGCCTCAAGCCATGTTTTAAGGGTCACTTGAAAAAACAGCTTGATCTTCAAAGAAGGGAGAGATGTGATGATGTGAGATATGGCCAGCTATGCCAGCAGAAGCAAGGCAGTGGATGTGTAACATATACCAGCATAATTAGCTGGAGTTTTGTAAAGAATTATATGTCATTTATATATCAAACTGATTTGTACAGGTGCTTGTTTTAAAAATGTATTTGTAAAGCTGCTTGTGTTAAAAATGTACCAACAGTGGGTCTTGCTGGACAAAAAAGAAATACACTTGTATGCCAGACTGTATGGTAACTGTTGAAATTAATATAATGTAACAGATGTTACTGGAAGAGGAGATGTTAATCTCAGTCTAGCTAGCTTTAAAAAATAGTCTGTAATTAAATTACATGGTTTAGGCCATAAAGATTGTATCTTACAATTCTGATTGCAGCCAGAAACAAAATGCCTGTGAAAACCAGGACTAGGAATCCTACTGTACTGCCCTTATGGGTGAACTAATTGCTAACCAGTAAGCGTGAACATTTTTGAAATGGTTTTATAGTTTCTGGATGCTATAACACATCCTAGCAAAGCTTTGTGTGTGTGTGTGTGTGTGTGTGTGTGTGTGTGTGTGTGTGTGTGTGTGTGTGTGTGTGTGTGTGTGTGTGTGTGTGTGTGTATGGTAACACATAAGTGCAAGATTCTGGCTCAGTTTCCAGTAAAGGGGGTAGTGTGGGAACTAGAAGTCAGATGTCCAGATGTGTGTGAGCCAGCACTGAAATGATGTTTTAATTCTAGATAAGACAGAAGTCTCAGGGCAGTCTGTTTGTGAAACCTGACAAGAAGGAAGACCACTCACCCAGTTCATCTTGCCTTGCTTTAGTAAGTAACCAGGGAGTAGTAATTTTTTTAGATCAATCAGGAAAATATAGTGAGATTAGTTAAGTACTGTTTTTTCTGTATCTGTGTGAATATCCATCTGTGTTACTTTTAAAATTTCATGTGGTTGAAACTCTGGTTTTATTGTAAATAGATATTTAGTAATTTCATGTTCTCTTATTATTTATTATTAAATAAATTTAAAGCTTTCATTCTGGCTGGACTTTAAGAGAATATTTTAACCTTTGAAAGTACTTACATTTATATGGTGAACTGTGGCCGCTCCTGAAAGCCTTGCTGCATTGGTCAAACACTACCATTTGTATTTGTATTAGTATTAATTTTACTCAGCATGACTGGGTACCATTGTAAGACCCTTAGAGGAGCTGACGTTGAATTGTTTTGGTGGCAGTATCTACCTTATAGTCTGGTCAGAGGGGGCATAGCTGGTAAATCTGTGCAAGCCTTTCCCAGGTGTGTGTGTGTGTGTGTGTGTGTGTGTGTGTGTGTGTGTGTGTGTGTGTGTGTGTGTGTTTGCATGAACATCAAATCTCAAAGAGTGTGTGTGTCAGCTACTTGAATCAGGTACACAGTGCACTGGTTTCACATAGAGGGTGGTGGACGACTTGGCTTGGAACACTCGGCTGAGAACTCAACTCTGCAACTGTGGTCAGTGTGGAGTCTTATTTGGGGCCTAGTGAGACAGGGAGAGGGGGAAACCCAGCCCAGGATGGACTGTGCTCACTGTGTGCTGTAAAGGGAAACTGTGCTTGGTGCAGAGAGCTGCATCTGAAAATACTAAGTGTATCCATTTTTGTACCAAGTGAACATCCCTCACTGGTGTCTGTGGTGAGGACTCCTTGATCACTGGCCCAGAGGAGGGACATCATAGTCATAATATAACAAATACAAACCAATTCTAAAAAACAATAATTCCTTCATTTCTGACTGCATATTTTTTATAGCTGACCATTTGGCAATGCTTGGCCTCAGTACACCCCTGAACAATCCATTATTTCTCCAGTAAAGGCCAACTCTGTTGAAAACTATTGTTTGTTTAAAAATGTTAAGACTTTGGTGATTTTTTGGAGGTATAGGGATAGATTTAGGGTTATAGACTACCTTGAGCTTTATGCTAGGGGATTTAAAATGAATAAAAGCCTGTGTCATTCCACTGTTAATTTCAAATGTCACACATGATGAAATCTACTTCACTATTTCAATACTGATATAGAATCTAATTCTTTTATATGGGCATAATAACTCCTTCAATCTAACAGTTTTTTTCAGAATGCTTTTGTTTTTCTGTTACCCAGCTAACATGGCTCATTTCTATTTTTAAATGCTGCAATCAGATAATGAGGCTTGATGTCTAATTTAGTGGAAAAAAGTAGAAATTTCCTTTTGAAATGAAATGGTACTCAAACATTTGGGAAAATAATTCAATTTTGGCATCTACTATATAACTCTGATTCAGCCTTATGTTTTATTAAAGCAGCCTACATGTTAGGAACCCAACTTAAATCTATTAAAAAGTTTGAATTTCATATATTTGCACATTAGATTTCAGTACATATAGCAAAGGGTAGCTACCACTATCAAAAAAGTTATGAAATCAAAATTATTAGCTATGCATGTCTCTTAAGGTAGCTATGAATTAGTTGACTGATATAATATTGAATTGTCAAAGTCTCTTGTTTTCATTCTAGTTTTAGTTTATACAAATTGCAATGAGAAAATTAAATTACTAAATGAGTTATCTCATCTTAACCAAAACTTTAAATATCCTATCTTTATAACAGTTGGTGAATGGAATGTTATTATCACTTCTTTCTATAAGTGAGCCCTTCACTTTTCCACAACAAAGCTTTACCAACCCTTCAGTAATTAATAATTCAATTTATCTGATCCACTCAGAGTAAATTTCCTACTGGAATAATTCTGGGTCTCTCTTAGATTTTTTTCCCTCATTTCTAAAATTATTGTACCTACTGTCGTGGGCATTATAACAGATGCCAGATCATTCCTAAATTATGATGTCTCTTAGCAACAATAAACCAAACCAGGTGACTCTTAAATAGAAATCTAACCCAAACTTATTGGCAGAGAAATCAGTCTCGATAAGAGTAGAAATGGATCTCAAAAACTGCATGACTACTACCAAAAATGATAGAATACCCTATGATGTCTGATGTCAATATTGGTAACATAAGAGCCAGCCAAATGTAGCTATAAGAAAACTGCAGACAAAAATTACTCAAGTACATTCCCTGAACTATACTACTTTTATATCAAAAATGAATATCAAATACTCTGAATGGGGGTATATCCCATCTAAACCTTTCACCAATATTCTTAATCTGGAACACCTTCCAAAGTGAATTCAAACCTTATTGGCTGACATTGGCCCTTTAACATGTCACAGAAGTTAAGCTGCTCTGCACCAGATTTGGACTACTACCAACCTTGAAACACTTGTGATATGTACATTTTGCATTCATACTGGCTTACTGTGATAGCTCTGCAATTATTTATGGTAATATATTTTGATAGCAGTGGAAATAGCTTTGGTTTAACTATACTGGGTGTAGAGATGAACCTAGATATTTCTTGGTCTCTGATTGCTGCAGAACTTTAAAGTATGCTGTTTAATGGCCAGTGAACTCATCTGAATTTTTTTTACTTATCTGCACTGTACTAAAATAACTACATTTGCACAGCACTGGTCATGGTACAGCCTCATTTAGGTGTGCACTGTATAGACACAGGCACTTAGAACCTTAAGTTACTCACCATAACCTACTCCATAAATTCCAAGTGTACATAATAGTAAGTATTTGAAGGAAGAGCCCATGGTTTGCCCAAAGAGGCATGTTGCTCTTCTTGTGCAGCACTCCAGTAAGTTATCTATAAACCTCCCCTAGTTTCACCTCCTACAGCTCACATTGGTAAGTATCTGGAACCATGTATTTATAAAAATCAAAGCCACAAATAAACTAAAAACAGCCAGGAAAGAAAGACGAGATCCACGAAATCCTGTTATTTAGCGCTTTTTAATAAAAACTTCTTCAGAATACACATACATAGTGAACTAAACCCTTTTTATACAAATACACGCCTTCATAGTTAATGACATCATAATGAAATTACTTAAATTGAATTCAATTACTACAGCCCCATTAAGATATCTAAAACATTAAATACATTGTTTTAAACCATATTACAATAAAAAAAACATAGAAAATACACTGTATTTTGTTCAAACCATAAAAATCCTTAATTTATTATACTTTTATTCAAAAATAACCTTCAGATTTTAATCTGAGAGTGGAACTGATAGATGTATTCATGTTTAAACCTGGAAATGATGTTGCATTAGTTTTTAACTGCCATCTTAGTTCCCTATTTTCCAAAAAATCATTAAGGGGACCACCTCTATCTCCAACTGTAACTTGTTCTAATACAGAAAATCTAAAATCATGTCCCTCATTATTAACAATGTGCACTGCCAGAATATTTTTTAAATCTTATTTTTTAATATCATAGGAATGTTGATACATTCTGCTCCTAAGAGCATTAATAGTCTTCCCGATATAAAAACAAGGACATTGCGTGCATGTCCCTATATAAACAACAGCCTTGCTGTTACAGGTAAATTTTTTCTTGTATATATATTTGCCATAATTTGGGATAAACAACTCTGTGCCTTCTAGAATATGTTTACACTGCAGACAAAAACCACATTTAAACATTCCCTTGGGCCCAGAGTGAATCTCTTGTACCCTCTCTACCATGTTTTTTATAGTAATGTCCTTCTTGTAAACAATATTAGGTTTTATTCCCACAATATCCAAAAATTCTTTATTAATATTGAATACATTCCAGTTACGTTGAACAATGTTGCTTATACTTTTAAACTGCTGGTTATATCTAAAAATACCAACACTATGAAAAGACTTATTGTTCTGGCTATAAGAACTTTTCATACCTTCAACTAAAATATTAGGACCCTTACCTAATAATGGAAAAAATATACCTTGTTCCCTTTTAGATACCACCTCCTTTAATGTATTTTCCACAAATTCTAAGGGATAGCCTCTACTAACCAACATACCTTTAAGAATTTCTATTTGACCTAAAAACTCATAGAAGTCTGAAACCATTCCTGCTAGTCTGACCCCTTGACCTTTTATTAGTGACTTCTTCTGATAGATAGGGTGAAAACTGGAAAAATGTAAAAGTGTATTGGAATAAGTGGGTTTCCTAAAAATTGTCGTTTCAAAACAACTTTCCATTCTATTTTTACTTATGGTGATGTCTAAATAATTAATTTTCTCATCCGAAATGGTATGAGAAAATTCCAGAAATCCTGTACTAACACCAATAAACTCAAGGAATTCATTTAACATATCCTCACTATCATTCCATAGGATGACAATGTCATCCAAATATCACCCATAATATTGCCAAAGTTGTGCATATTTACTGGTGAACACATATTCCCTTCTCCCAGAATGCTAGAACTAAATTAACAAAAATGGGTGCACAAATAGCCCCCATGGCTACACCTTTACATTGTTTGAATAATTGTTCTTGAAATACAATAATGTTAGTGTCCAATACTAACTCCATGAGGCTCCTTAATGTAAGAATCCTATCATGCCCCATTTTAGTGTATTGACATAAATAGGAATAGAACCATTCAGTTCCAGTATCATGTGGGATAACAGAAAATAAATCTTTGACATCAATTGTTACAAAGATTAAACTATGATTATACATATTTGTATTAATTTTCTTAAGTAAGTTCCATGAATCTTTTACTATCCAATTACAGTCTTGTAAAATGTTTTTTAATTGAATATCTATAAAACTGGCAATATAATATGTTTCTGAAGCCTTTGCGTCAACAATGGGTCTAAGGGGGGGGGGGGGTGTTGTTGAGATCCTTATGTACTTTTGGTATATCAAAAGTAGTAGGAATTTTTGGATATTTTACTGTCATATAAGACCATTCATCAAATGAGAATTGTCTATTTAACAGAAGTTCTTACAACATGATGTCCACTTTCCTGTATGATATATTTTTCTCATTCACACTCATCTGACAATATGTATCAGTGTGAAGAAATGATAGCATTCTATCAATATAGGAATTAGTGTCCATTATAACTAATCCTCCCCCCTTGTCCGGTTTCATAATTCTAATCTTGTCATTATTACATAGTTTTTTTAGTAATTCCATCTCTTTCTTATCCAGATTATTTTCATTGTATGTTGACCTACTACTGTTCTTAAATAACATGCGAATATCATAATCACACATTTTTTCAAACATCTGTACAATAGGGCATAGTGGAGGATTGAAAGTGCTAGATCTTTTACATATATTGTTATTACCACTATTAATATTGATATCATGCAGTCCTTCTTTGAAATAAAACTGAAAATTCAGCTTTCTTGCATACATCTTTAAATCTATTAATGCTTCATCCACAGTCCCTTTTTTACTTGGCACAAAAGACAAGCCTCTTTGAAAAATATTTGCTATACTTTTATCCAATATGCAGTCACTATAATTATACATTTTGAAGTCACCATTGCTATTGGTAATAATCTGAACAGAGGTTTCTATGGTGTCCCTTAAAGCATGTGGAGCTTCAAGCAAGTCATTCACTGTGTTCAGTATATTTATATCTGTAAAACCATTTTCCAAGAAGAGGCTTTCAAACATATCTAATACATTCTCCCCCTCCCCCTGCCTCTGTTGTTGTAGTTCAAATGATGTTTTCCCCTTCCCCTCCTCTGGTTCCTGATCCTTTCGGATCTCCTCAGAGGGGGAAACTCTAAAGGGTCCAAACCAAAAATATTTTCATCATCGTTAAAACCATTAACATCACCAGGTTCCCCATCAGATACATGGCTATAGTCCTGGTACTGGTTATAGTTATTAGAAACCTTCTTATGACTTAAAGGGGGTGGGGGGTATGCTCTCTGTTCAGCATACTCCTTTTCATCCCTTCTAAGCTTTTTTTCTTTTTTGTACTTTAAATCTATAATAAACTGATCAACATTCTTAAATATATTATCAAACTTTACTTTGTTAAACTCAAATAATAAGTCAGATTGTAAAATATTATTCACTTGTTTAATTCTGTCATTTAGTTTTACCATTTTTTTATCATTATCAGAAATAAGGCAGTCCAAAAGTTCACAACCATGTCGGTTAAATAATGCAAGCAGTTCCACATGAAGTTCTGAGTTTTTAACCAAACCTGACGGATATCGCCATAATCGGAGTCCTTTTGGCACCAGTTCTCCCCGTTTACATTCACATAGATAACTATTTTCTAACTGCAATTTTCGATATTCAAATGTTAAACTTTCCAGGTCGTTGAGCTGCTCCTGAAATGAGCCATTGTTGTCCCGATGTTTAGATGGTGTAATACCCCATTCACAGTCCCCTTCTAGCCACTGGCTTAGGGTTTTCCGTCCATTGTAGGTTAAATTGCTGTTAGGTACGCTTCCATTATGGGAAAACCGTTCGTCCTCCCTCACTGAAGCATTTTCTCTCCCTCATTGTTGCGTTGAGCTGGTGTGATGTCAAAATTGCTCGACTCGTCCCCTGCGATACTGTTGTAGGTCCGACCAGGGCAAGCCACCTGTAATGCCTGCGAACCTTCCCTTTCACGTTGAGTAAGTTTCTCCATAAGAGAAACCAGATTTCCAACTGTGCAGTTCAGGTGATTTAAAGATGAGGCCAATGAACCAAGTGTGGGTGGATCTCCACCATCTCCTCCTTCCATAATCTTCAAACAAAATAAAAATCAAAGCCACAAATAAACTAAAAACAGCCAGGAAAGAAAGACGAGATCCACGAAATCCTGTTATTTAGCGCTTTCGTTTTTTAATAAAAACTTCTTCAGAATACACATACATAGTGAACTAAACCCTTTTTATACAAATACACACCTTCATAGTTAATGACATCATAATGAAATTACTTAAATTGAATTCAATTACTACAACCCCATTAAGATATCTAAAACATTAAATACATTGTTTTAAACCATATTGCAATAAAAAAACAGAAAATACACTGTATTTTGTTCAAACCATAAACATCCTTAATTTATTATACTTTTATTCAAAAATAACCTTCAGATTTTAATCTGAGAGTGGAACTGATAGATGTATTTGTGTTTAAACCTGGAAATGATGTTGCATTAGTTTTTAACTGCCATCTTAGTTCCCTATTTTCCAAAAAATTATTAAGGGGACCACCTCTATCTCCAACTGTAACTTGTTCTAATACTGAAAATCTAAAATCATGTCCCTCATTACTAATAATGTACTCTGCCAGAATATTTTTTAAATCTTGTTTTTTAATATCATAGGAATGTTGATACATTTTGCTCCTAAGAGCATTAATAGTCTTCCCGATATAAAAACAAGGACATTGCGTGCATGTCCCTATATAAACAACAGCCTTGCTGTTACAGGTAAATTTTTTCTTGTATATATATATATTTGCCATAATGTGGGATAAACAACTCAGCATTCATACTGGCTTACTGTGATAGCTCTGCAATTATTTATGGTAATATATTTTGATAGGAGTGGCAATAGCTTTGGTTTAACTATACTGGGTGTAGAGATGAACCTAGTCATTTCTTGGTCTCTGATTGCTGCAGAACTTTAAAGTATGCTGTTTAATGGCCAGTGAACTCATCTGAATTTTTTTTACTTTTCTGCACTGTAATAAAATAACTACATTTGCACAGCACTGGTCATGGTACAGCCAAATTTAGTTGTGCACTGTATAGACACAGGCACTTAGAACCTTAAGTTACTCACCATAACCTACTCCATAAATTCTAAGTGTACATAATAGTAAGTATTTGAAGGAAGAGCCCATGGTTTGCCCAAAGAGGCATGTTGCTCTCCTTGTGCAGCACTCCAGTAAGTTATCTATAAACACCCCCTAGTTTCACCTCCTACAGCTTACATTGGTAAGTATCTGGAACCATCCCCAGACATTGTAGCAATTGTCTAATGTTTACTAACAGCCACCTGCTACTTAAACAAACAGTCACAGTGTGTGAGAAATGCAGTTATATAATGTTATTGGAGGCAAAGCTGAGATACAAGGCCACTACAAATACCAAGCAGGTTTTCAGTAACACACAACACCACACTAAACCTATCATACACACATAACAGACCAAACACATAATACGCTGAGGCTCTAAAAGGTAATCTACTTAAACTACAAAGGCCTCCTAGATGCAACCTAAGAAAGAAGTGCCCGTAACAACCCCAAAAACACACAACACCTTGTTCATATTGTTCTTTTTTATGCTCACAAATTTTGAAAGTCTGATTTGGAATGAGCCAAGTTTTAGCAGAGGCCTGGGGAGAAATACTCCAGATGCATGTCTTTGTAACATGGGAGGAAACAGGAACACCCAGAGGAAACCCAGACAAATGCAGGGAGGACATACAGACTCCACACAGAAAGCACCCCAGCTGAGAATCAAATCA
Organism: Protopterus annectens; assembly: GCF_019279795.1. Lineage (NCBI taxonomy): Eukaryota > Metazoa > Chordata > Ceratodontiformes > Protopteridae > Protopterus > Protopterus annectens. Next base: position 622,193,465 of record NC_056727.1, on the reverse strand, counting down.
GACAACCTCTCGCTGTGAGGAGACAATGCAAACCGCTGCACCAATGAGTCATTGTGATCAATTTGTTTAGTTAAAATCTAATAAAAACTTTTTCAAAGAAAAAAAAAACACAACATAGGCAACGTCCAGTACAAAATATACATCTAAGAATTACAGTGCTTCAATTCAAAAGCACATAAGGCAAACCTCCATACAATCCAGCATACTAGTCATATGCGACTCCATAATAGGAGACATTGATGCGCTGTTCACCAGGTCTACAAGGAGAAAGTCATGGCCAGTTGTCTGTCAGGTGCCAGGATTCACCACATCACATATGCAATCAAATCCTTGCCCCATGACTGAGAGGACCTCATCCTGGAAGCCTTTCAATGGCTACCACACTTTCAGGCCCACTACACTAGATAAAGGCACTAAATGCTGTGTGGTGTCTCTATATTTAAAAAAATATTCACTTCCAGACTAATTAGACAGGACATCAACCTGGAACTCCTCCACATCCAGCTTACCATTAACGAAACCCCTTATCACATCAACTATAGGACTACTTCTATATCCCCCTCACCCCTTACCTCTACCTGGCTAGTATAGAGTACCTATGCATTAAACCAAACACCATTCTTTTAGAGGATTTCAACCACTCGGTCATTAACTGGGAGAGATATGCATCCTCAAAATTGTCTGCTCAGAGATTTCTGGATGTCATCAATACAAACTATCTGGACCACTTAGTCTATAACTCAATCAGAGGTGATAAACTCCTGGACTTGTTCCTCACCAGTATGAGACATCTCTGCTCCCTACCAATTATAATTTCCTCCCTGGTCAAATAAGACCACAAATCAGTCATATTCATTGTAAGACAGAAGCCAAATGCATCCTCCAATATCTTGGTATTCAGAGATAATGGCAAAGACTAATTCTACAAAAACTGAGAACTGACCTGTCTAAATCTAACGTCCCCTTCAAACTCGATGACTGCACTGCTTATGTGGAGTCCTTTATCACCAAATTCTATCTATACATGAATAGCTCCATAGATGTAAATAGATCCACAGATAAATCTGTTCCCCTCCAAAGTAATTATAATGTCAAATTTAAAAATAAACCCCTATAGAGGAAGCCAAATACAAACAGGCTGCATAATAAAAGGAAAAAAAGCTAATTTCATGTAAAAATAAATGTATCTCTCAAGTTTAAAAAAGAAGTGTTTTATAAAACTTAACAAGGCACTCTGGATCCTGCTTTTATCAACCAATGCCAAGCATGAGGTACAAATAGCAACACAAGCAAAGGACAAGCACAAGGCCTTCTTTAACTATGTTAGAAACCTCAGAAACAATGCTCAGCAATGTGCAGCGCTAATAGTAAATGATAACACATACTCAGATTGTGAGGACATAGTCAATATCCTAGCAGATACATTTAGTTTTACCTTCACCACCTTCTCTCCACCTACATTCCCAGACATGCCCACAGCTCTTCTCCACTGCAAATCTCCCATGAACAAGTTCTCATGGCACTATTCAAGGCCAGGAATACTGTTCTGTGGTGCTGGATAATATAGCAGGCTGCTTACAGGCCAGCCTGAAAAAGGAACTATCACACTCCCTACAGAATCTACTCAATATCAGCCTCTAAATAAGCTTTGTGCTAGATGAATGGAGGACAGATGCCATCATCCGCTTGCACAAAGATGGGGTGTCAATGGAAATTGGTAATTATAGACCCATAATACTGACTAGCCTCATCTGTAAGGGTATGGAAAGGATCATTATGGAATTAATAAATAAGGACATAAGTAACCTATAAACTCTTGACTCAAGTCAGTTCCAATTTGTCAAGTTCAGATCCTGCCTGATTATCCTAGATAACTTCTTGAAGAATGTCACTGAAGGAATGGATAAAAGCAAATTAAAACAAACTGTATATCTTAACCTCACACATAGCTGGCCTTAGGCATAGACCAACTAGGTGGCCCCCTGGGGCGCAGTTCTAGCAGGGGCACTTTTCCAGTAAACTGGATGATGTAAATAGACCAGGTTGGGGGCACCAGATGGTGTGGGGAGACACTGTGGAGCCCTTTTGCCTAGGGTATCACTTGACCTAAGGCCAACTCTGTCCTCACAAAGATATTTACACCATCTCACACTCATATATTATAGATATGTTATCCAAGGTAAAGGTTAATCCTTATGTAACTCATTGAATAGCAAATTGACTCCAGGAAATTAGGATGGGTGGCTGTACTTCCTACAAATGACCTGTTACTAAAATTGCACCACAGGGCTCAGTACTTGGGCCACTCCTATTTGCCATATACTTCTTGGAGGTCAATGCTAATGTTAAAGGTATATGGCTGACCAAGAGTGAATATGACTGTAAACTTGGTGCCATCATAAACTCAACAGAGGACACTAAGATCCTCTAATAAGATATTTCCCAAACAAATAGCTGAAGTCAAAACCATGGACTAAAATTAAATTCCAATAAATGTATAATAGTATCCTTTTGCAAACATGAGTCCCTTGTGACTTTCATATTGACAACACCCCCTCCCCACAAAAAAAAAATGATCCAGTAGTTAGGAACCTGGGGACTTGTGCAGATAATGAACTGTGTTTTGGTCACCACAAATCCACTATTTTAAGGAAGCCCTTTTACATTGCATGGCTTATTAACAAGATTATGGCACCCAGATCTATGAACATGATTTTTCTACTGTGTTTGGCACTTATCATGTCTATCACTGAGTATAATGCCCCTTTTAGTATATATCTGCCCAATAACTTGATACAACTTGAATGACAGAAACATGTTTTCACTAAGAAAATTGAGGCTCTAAAACAAAAAGACTGTGTAGACCATCTCACAGCCTTGTCTCTCTTCTCATTATTATGCAGGCTGTTGAGGACTTATCTCTGCCTCATGCACAGCGAGTGAACAGGCCCTATCCTGTCAGATCTGCTGCACCTTCACAAGTCCAGTGGTAGCTTAAACACCTGTTCAAGGATCTGTATGTTTTTTGAAACATAAATAGAACATGTTATAAGGACAGGTATGTATCACAGTGAATACTACTTCTTTGAAATCATCTTCCCCTCTACATAGAGCAAAGCGCTTCTCTTTCTCTATTCAGATGTAATCTGGTCAAATAGATAGGTAACTTCAAATTCACCCCAGGTTTAGATCCCTTGTTTCTCATGGACAGGGGCAACAGGAAAATGTTCTATCCTTCTTTGAACTATTCATACTTAAAATATAAGAGCTGAAAACTTCATGGGAGCATATGGCTAGGCTTCTAAGGATCCACATGGATCAACAGTACTGTAAGTACCTCAGAACCTAAAAGAATATCGAGCTGAACAATTACATTTTAGTGGTTTCAATGTTATATGTCTCAGCCATTCAATTGCTCTAGTATAGTCTATTCTAAGCTTGAATTTGATAATGCAAGTAATAGGTTAAATGGATAAATCCCATAGCCCAGGGCGGTTTAATGCCCACTCCTACAAACACTTCTAAACTCTGCTGTCTCCTGTTTTGGTCTGCTTACTTTGCTGTATTAAGACAAATGGCATTAAAAACATTTCATCTGAAAACCTAAGAGTGACGTCTTGTTTGCCAAACGTTGCTGCTCCATCTCCCTAATACTCACTGAAATGAAAATAACTATAATGGTATTAAGGCGATCAGATCGATTGCCAGCCTTATAACTACTCATTTTCAGGCAAGATTTAGGGGCAACAGTCAGACCCAGGACAGTAATACATACTACTGCCATATCACCATGAAACTGTCAACAACATGCTGTTTTTGTCTTAGATGCCAGTAAGGCTTCTGATTGTGTCCAGATTCCGTTTATTTTAAGAGTTTTGAAAAGTTCTGAAAAAGACAAATCTCGCCCGTGCCTTTTGTTTGCAATGTTCCTTTTCAGTGGAGGTTCCTTGTGCTGAACAAGAACTGGACATACCTCTCCTCCAGTCAAAACAGAAAACTGCAAAATTATCCCCTACATCTTCATTCTGTCCATGCAACTACTTTTTTTAATAAAATACCCACACATCATCTACTCATTGGTGCTAAGTAAGCCAATGTGAACACTAAGATCACATTTTTTGCTGATGGCATCCTAATATACTTTCTTTGAAGTATTTACTCAAATAGTTTAAAGAATATAGCAGCGTTTCCAACTGCAAACTAAATCTAGATAAATCTATCCTATCTCCATTAAGGACTTATAATAATACTGCACTCTCAGTTTACTCTTGAATGTTTACTAGAGTTCTAACCGAAATTAAATATGCACTACTCAGATATAAGCGTGAACTATTTTTTGACTTTGTAAATTTTAACAGTCTTAAGGGTAAAATGAAAACTACCGCTAAGCAGGTGGGATAAAATTCAATTTAAGCTTCTTTCAAGGGTGTTTATCTAAAAAATGTTTTTCTTAAAATACGTATGTCCCCAACAACACTGTCACTCAAGTCCTAGTGAACTATTTCAAAATGATAAAGTTTGGGGAAACTAAAATCACAAGATAAAACATAATAAATGATAAGACCCCAAGACTTAGGGGGAGGGGGTTGAAAATTACAAACATATATCTACATTATGTAGTTGTGCATTTCATAAAATTGTTATGGATTTTAGAAGATCATTTATAAGATGAAATTAAGTTTTCTCTGAATAACAGTGCAATGTTCTCTCATTAAAATGTTGGATATCAGTGTTAAAAGCACTTCTAAAACATAATTATTTTACAATAAATTACCAAAATTTAATATACCAATTGATTTATAACATTCTATTTCAGAACTGAAATTGAACTTTGAAATTAAATTATGTCAGCCACTGTTAGGCAACCCAGATATCACTATAAATAATAAATAATGTTTATTTTCTGTTTTTTCCATTCTTAAATATAAAGTGCTCTGCAATTTACTCAAAAAAGAAATACTGGTTTCAGTTGAAGATTTAGGAAATATGGGACGATTAAAAGCAAACCAGTACTTCAAACTAAATGTAATTAGTATTGCAACTGCAAAGTTAATCCCTATTCTATATTAGTGATCCACAAATGATCATAAAATCACATCTCAGCTGCTCAACCTTCCTAGAAAGCATAGCATTTGTAATGTTTATAATAGTGTAATTAACCTTCATTTTAGCTCATTTTTGCATGTTTCTAGATACTGGCATGAGCAACACTGCTAAGAAATATGTTTTTATGAAAATTTGTATAAAGCAGAGAACCTTCCTAGAAAGCACAGTATTTGTAATGTTTATAATAGTATAATTAACCCTCCCTTTAGCCCATTTTTGTATATTTTGTTCATGTTTTTAGATACTTGCCTAAGCAACACTACTAAGAATTAAGTTTTTATGAACATTTGTACAAAGCAGAGAAATGGGGAAATCAAGACAAATATAAATGGAAGTAGTCATAGAAGACTTAAATAAGACAAGGTTTGAGGCAAGAGTTAAGATAGCAGATGAGATAAAATGGTGATACGTAACCAACCTACAGGAAGGTCTCCAGCAATCTATGGTATTCCAATGAAAGTTTGGAAGTTAGGAAGGAAGAGAGGGATACAGATCTGGAAGATTTTGTTTAACAGTATTTTCAAAGGAAGGGAGGCACCAACATCCAGAAAAAAAGCTATGGTGCCTGTAATACCTAAAGATGGTAAAGCCCTATCTGATCCCGGTTTATATAGGCTAACTTCAGTTATAAACTCTGTAAGTCTATAATGGATAATGAATGACAAAGGTGATGCCAAAATTGATATGATATGGACCAATGTGGTTTTGTGGAGGAAGGCAAACATTTGACAACATTAAAAGAACAACGATGATCCAGAAGGAAGCAGAATGCATGGAAATACTGCTGTTAGTGGTGGGTCTTGAGTAGAAAAAGCATTCAACATAGTAAACTGAGATTTTTTGAGTAAGGCAGTGTAAGTATTTGCATTTCCTGATACAATAATAAGGTTAATTAGAGGGATATATAAGGGATCAGAGGCAAAAATCAAAGTGGGAGGGTTATTTTCTGATAACTTGTGTCTGAACAGAGAAACCAGGCAGGGGTGTCCTCTTTCCCCTTTGTTATTTGTGTTATATTTGGAACCACTGGTAAAGAAAATAAGGGATCCAGAAATTCAAGGATGTAATTGGTATGGTATTCAAGAAAAGTTGGAGTTAGATGCAGATAATATTATTTTGTGCCTGATGGAACCAGAAAAGGACATTTCAGTGTTGTGGAATATTCTGAGACAGTTCCAGGATTTCCTGAGATATAAAATTAATATGAGCATATGAACCTATAAATAAAACACAAGGCTATAGCCTTAAACTATGCATCCAAACACAAATTGGTCCAGCAATACCCATATTTATGGGGACATGATAAAAGTAAGTATTTAGGAGTATAGATTAAAAAGGATTCCACTATGGCAGGTAAGGATTTGTGGGAAGACACTAAATAAACATTTGAAAAAATGCATTAAAAAATTGACTGTTCTACATGTTTTATCACTAGCAATTCATGATCCTCCATAAGTCATTATATCCTACGCCCCAATATATTGGCTTAATTTGGGTTAACAATATCTCCTCTCTGAGGTCCTAGCTTTAAAGTTTGTCCTAATAAAGTAGTTACTGTTTTGTACATTTTTGGAACTGTTCTAAAATTAAACCTATCTTTTCAAAACTATTGACAACATAAATAAAATGACCTGTAACTGGAAGAAAACAAATGACATATTAATATCCCACTACTCAAGGTGGATTGGGAAAGCCACTTTATCATGCTTCTGTTGTCCGGTGAGCTTACTATTTAAATGTAAAGCATTGTACAAATATGTCTACAATATACACCAAAAACTTCAATTATTGTATTCTTAAATCTGTCAGATCTTAGAAATGATCAACAAAAGAATGCGAGATGTTGAAGACATTTCTAAATTTATGGATTTATTTATAAAGCTCTGTTGTACTAAATAATTTGTTGTTAATGTATGGATGTAGAGTTTTATATTTTTTATATTATTACGTGCAGCTAATTCTCATTTCTGATTTCTACTAAATGTTAACAGTTTTCAAACTCATTGGAATGACAGTCAAATCCTAATATGTTCAGAAATGAAGAGTATTGCTGAATGATTTTTCTTGGTGTTGTTAGTCATATATTGCTTTTGTATTGAGATAAATAATAAAGCATGATTGCACAAAAGTTATCTCACCATGAAACACAGTGGCACTGTTTTTGTGCGTCAAGACAACCAAGTACACAGAGAAGGTTAAACTGAATATTCACTTACAATCATATGTGAAGTTGTATATCTGTCAGCAAGGACAGTGATGTGCATGGTAATGATTTCAAAAAAAATCCTTCTGGATACAACATTAGGATGTGCTTAAGACTGAAAATGGAGAATTAAATGAAAGGTGTGAAGTGGCATGTATGAGAGATTGGTTGGGATGTAGCTTTATAAATTGAGCACCTCACTGACTTTGCCCATATCTATTTATAAAAATGACTTTCGGCTTTTCCCGGTTAGGGATCGCCACAGCGGAACTCCGGTCTGCTCATAATTGGCAGTGGATTTTTACAGTGCTGAATTGCCAGCCCGATGCCCAACCTTCAACGAAGGCATGCCCATTCATGATCGCACCTACCTTCATGTCTTTAATGTCACTCGACTGCAGGGAGGACATGCAGACTCCACACAGAAGGTGCTCCAGCTGAGAATCGAATGGGAGAACCTCTTGCTGTGAGGTGACAATGCTAACCTCTGCACCACCACAGCTTGCCCACATCTATTTATAATCTAGACAATAAAATTAGCCCATGAGAGTCAATGCTCTACCGCCATTAAGAAATATTAAAACATATCTCCTACATGTATAAATAAATAAATGCATGTTTACAGAAGTGTGAAGTACAGTAGTCCTGGAAAGCTTACTGATCCCTAAGGTATACTCATGCTTGCACTTGGTATATGTGCCATATTATGATCAAACATGCTATAACAACATGCATGTGAAACTCTCAGCTATGGTAAAATTGGCATTCCAGTCTTCCTGAGAGGTCCTGCTTATTTTCTGCATGGATTGTAGTCTGATTAGTCTGACCTCTCCAGTATCACCATAATGTTGCTTTGCTGGATCTGAGAAAATCACTGAAAAGTAATTTCACTGAATTCAAATTTGACTAAACAAAATGTATGAATGTTCAATCAATTAAGTGATTCTTTGAAGATAATGACAATTCAGTCATACTGTTAAGTTCTGATGAAATCCAGTTTCCTGTTTTGGGTGAAAGCACTTAACTTTGGTTTCAAAATTTACAATGATTAAGAGGCTTGTTGAATATTTCTGTGTGAGTGGCTTACATGTGACTTGGTTTGGTTATATATAGACAGCTATAAATGCATAGGTATATATATATATATATATATATATATATATATATATATATATATATATATATATATACACACATCTATAAGCATGCACATGTAGCTTTTTTTGGAGATACTGCTGAAAACAAATGTGAGGTAGGAAAAACATGCCCACAAAACAGAGGTTGTTAATCAACTACCCAAAACCTATCTGCATGATGCATTGTTTTATCTGTTTTGATTTTATCTTTTACTAAAGAGCTTTTGTTTTTTATTACAAACAGTAATACTTAAAACATATTTTTTCTGCTACTTACCATTCTTACTGTGTACAAAATATGTCCATAACAATATGCCATAATACCTACAGGGACAGCTAGGCAACCAAAAAAGAAAAGGAGTACATATGAAGCATCATTTGGATCCTTTGAGTCCCAAGCAACAGAACAGCCTAGCTTGTGTATTTCCAGTTTGTATTTGTTCCATCCAATTAAAGGTGCACCAGTCCACGCCAATGAGTAAAGCCAAATGTAAGTAATTGCACGCCAAGTCCATGGAAAGTCAATCACCTGGGCATGCACTACTCGGATGTAGCGTTCATATGCAAGAACGGTAAGGGTCATAATAGAAACAATCCCTGAAAATAGAACAGAAAGAGGAGCATCACTCTAGGGTTTTTATGGCAGTGCTTAATTCTGTAATGATAAACATACATAAATAAATACATACATACAAAACATAAACATTTTTTTTTCATATTCTATGGTAACACTGTTTACTATGCAACTTTCAGCTTTTCTCCCTGGGCCTCCACTGAAAATGGGCCTTTATGGGCTCAGTCGGACACTCCCGGTAAACAAATGTAAAATAAAATAAAAAAAAATAAATATAATCACATAAAGTGGTGACTAGAAAGCAATACTAATTCTTAAAACTAACACTCAAATATATTATAGCTGATTTGGTAAAATTGGAAGATCATTTAATAATTTTCCCAAATGCAAACTAAAGACCCTGATTCCAAAATAGTTGCTCACAGTGTAAATGACCACTTACACTGAGACCAGACTGAGAGCAGGTGCTTTGGAATATGGTCCCCAGTTTAAGTCTGTTTACAGAAAGACCTTACACCAAAATAAGTCACTTACACTGAAAGCAACACTTTCAGAATCGAGGCAGACTTACATTGAGACCAACTCGTGGAATCTGTCCCAAAGTGTTATTGTTTTAAACACTGTAAGTAAAAATAATCAGTGTTTTTATTAATTATTATGCATTTAAATATCAGAAATGTAAAAACTCATCATGTTAACTGATGAATCTGTTCCAGGAGACAAAAAAAGTATGTGAACTGATTTATAAAGCTGTTTTATTCTTAGACTGATCAGTTACTTGATCTACAATGGTCAGAAAAATGAGTCTCTGTGCTGTTATAAATGAGTTTAGAATGATAAATTACTCAATACTACATTATACTATAAAACATTTATAAAATCAGAAAAGAAATTCAATACTTAGAATATGTTTCATAAAGCATCAGCATGATTTAAAATAGAAGCACAGTGGAGCAAGACCGAAGCTTCTGTTCCAGATTATATGAGTCAATTCAGCATCCTGAAATGGATGATCACAAGTCCCAGTATGCAGCTTAATGGGCATTAAATAACAAAGAAATACATACAATGCTGGAGGTACCCAAAATCACTGACATGTCCTGAAACTGAGTGCATCTACAAATAAAATCAATTAGTATATTCCTCAGAATAGAAACCAACCATCATATTACTAACATAAAGCAGCCTAAAAGTAAAAGAGTTGCACTTTACTAGCTTTTACTTTCTACTTACCTCATCATGGCAAGCTCACAACATACTCTCCAAGTACACATATGTATCAGTCATACTACAAGGGTACACAAATGTATCAGTAGTACTACAAGGGTGCACATATGTATCAGTAGTACTACAAGGGTACACATGTATTAGTCATACTACAAGGGAACACATGTATCAGTAGTACTACAAGGGTACACATATGTATCAGTCATACTACAAGGGAACACATATGTATCAGTAGTACTACAAGGGTACACATATGTATCAGTCGTACTATAAGGGAACACATGTATCAGTAGTACTACAAGGGTACACATATGTATCAGTCATACTACAAGGGAACACATATGTATCAGTAGTACTACAAGGGTACACATATGTATCAGTCATACTACAAGGGTAGACATACGTATCAGTCGTACTACAAAGGAGCACATATGTATCAGTCATACTACAAGGGAACACATATGTATCAGTCATACTACAAGGGTGCACATATCTATCAGTAGTACTACAAGTGCTCCTATGGCTTGCACTAAGAACACAAAACACCTCTTAGGGAAGACTGCATATTTATATTGTTCATGTTTTAGCACATTGTAACTTGGTTTGTAATAGTACTATACTTCAGTTTTGGGTTATGGAAGTCATACAAGAGAAAAAAAGTGAGCTTTTAGTGTTCCCCTTTCTCCACATTTGAGCAACCTTGAAGTTAGTTTCTATAGAACTGAAGTCATGGATGCAGAGCCCCCAAATCACAGGATGTAGAGGGTTTGCTGTATGGATATGTTTTTTGTGGTGCTGACTTGAGAGGGTGATTAAATACTGTTTCGTGTTTTGGTTATAATTATTAATGACTCAAGTTAACAATAAGTAAACATAGTAAAGTCATACTTCACATGCAACCAATAAGCTCTCATTTCCTCTCTGCCTCCCTCAAAACTCACAACAGATTGTTCTCTTTTTCTAAAGGTGGCATTCTGGTCCTGACAGTTTGTGCAAGATACAGGACTGCAATGATCAAGACTATAATACCTGCATGGCACTAAGAAAGAACGCCTCCCTCCTTATCTATGAGTGTGTGTGTGTGTGTGTGTGTGTGTGTGTGTGTGTGTGTGTGTGTGTGTGTGTGTGTGTGTGTGTGTGTGTGTATGTGTGCGCGTATGTGCGAGTGTGTGTGTACGTGTGTGTGCATATGTGTGCGTGTATGTGTGTGTGCACTACAGTAACCATATTTCTTAAGTCCTTTCATAGTACAGAACTTTCAAACTATCATTTATCCTTGATACAGTTTTTGGTTCATGTTGCTGCCTTAAACAGTTTATTGTCCTTTCCTTTTTACCTGCTATAACTTTCATTGCAAGCAGAGCCATAACTTGGTCTATTGTCACCCTGGGAGATCGCAAGATTTGCACTCGCCTTTATCCCAAAGTCACGGAGCAAAAATGGACCTCCAAAATTGAGAACCAGAAGTTATAAAAGGTCCTTCTCTGACTGCAGCAAAGAGTTTATACTAGCTCCATGTACTTTCTCTTTTATATAGTTACTTACACACACACACACACACACACACACACACACACACACACACACACACACACACACACACACACACACACACACACGCACACACACACGCACACACACACACACACACACACACACACACACACACACACACACACACACACACACACACACACACACACACACACACACACACACACTCACACTACAAATAACTAAATAATTAAATAGTTTCACTTAAGCAGTCATGTCATCAGCCATGACTGCTTAAATGACTTCTGTTACTATCTTCACACTTGATTGGTAACTCTCCTGAGGTGCTGATCATTTCCCCTAATGGCTTATTCCAAAGGTGGCCACTTCCTTTGTGCTGCCTAGGTATGGTACTGATGTCAGTTGTTTCTTGAAATATTACAATAAAGTCTCTGTTCTCATCTTCATCACAGAAATCCATCTGAACTCACCTGTGTCACGTCATTAACCATCCAGTATGTCATCATGTTGGAATGTATTTATTTATTTTTTTTTTTTTTGCTTTTTCGACTGTATTAGTCCCTCTGCATGTGCAGCCTACTTTCAGAGAAGACCCAAGGTGGCATTTATATTGATGGGTAATGTAGCCTTGACACCAGGAGAATTTTTCTACTTTTTTCACTAATTATCATAGGGTCTTTAACATCCCCTTACACTACTACCAACTCAGTCAGATAGGACCTTGGTTTTCAATTCTCATTTGATGCGCAACACCACAGGAATGCAGCATTCCAACATTCCAACACTTTCTCAGTGCAGAATCCAGAGTGATCTAGGACATGTCTAGTCTTAACTGGTATTTTGCCATCAGCCATGAAGATGCTGAGAAACAAAGATAAGATATTTTGCTTCGATAACTGGCTAAATAGCTGATGTCATTGCAGTGGGATCCAGTGTGTCCACTCAAGACAAAAGGTCTGCATCTCTCTTACCATGTTTTTTGCATGTTGGCTAAAGCCTTTGCTGTCCCCATAGTGTCATTTTAGGTAGAGTCCATCTGATGGACATTCCAAACTAGTAAATTCCTGTTTGGAAAACTTTATAGTGGCTCTACTGAATTGAAAGAGCCTTAAAAATATGCCGCAACATGAGATCCTCCTGCAATTGGAGCACATTATTATATGTGCAGTTTCACAGACATGATTTCAAAGTAATGAAAGCACTCCTTTTATTCCTAGATTTAGTGCCTATCATGTCTTTTGACCTACTGACAATTATGGGGTAATATCAGTCCACTTAACTCAATAAACTCCATGCAGGAATAGTCCTATTCCTGCATGGAGTGGTTTGTGTCCATGTAGCCACTGCAGTGCACCTTGCAATTCATGAAGGTGCGCTGCTGTTAAGGCTAAATGGACATGAACCATGAACGAGTTCAGGGGGTGTGTTTAAGTAGTGCATGGACTACAAAAATGCCCCCTGCACTCAGGAAGTGTCGTATGGCACTTTCTAAAACAAATGCAGCATAATATTACAGAATTTCTCTAATATTATGCCAGTATGTCAGTGTCTGCGAACACTGAAATACATAGGGGAGCAGAAAAGCAATGCAGGGGGTGTGTGACAGGTTCTATGACACACTCCCTGCATTGTAAAAGTGCCGTACAACACCTCACAACCTGTTAAAGCAAGAAATATGGACAAAGGCACAAATAATGGGAGAAAGCCCTAAAAATAGGGACACTACTTAAATACTGTCCTCACAAACATAGAAAGTTGATAGAAAACAGGTCATGCATTAGCATGAATTTCCAAAGGATAGAAGTCTGAAAGTCAAATTTATGTCATTATTCCCTGACAGCAGTCCAAGTGGACAAAGGCACAAATAATGGGGGGACAAAGCACTAAAATGGGGATACTGCTTAAATATTGCCATCACAAACCTAGAAAGTTGATAGAAAACAGGTCATGCATTAGCATGAATTTCCGAAGGATGGAAGTCTGAAAGTCAAATGTATGCCATTATTTCCTGACTGCAGTCCTCAATGACTTGTCAGAAAGCCACAATACTCACAGTATAACATAATAATATAATATTAACATAATAAATCTTTTTTTTTTACATGCTAAGGAATGTTTAAGAGTAGCTAAGCGGGTGTGTGTGTTATGGCTCTCTGCTTAGCATTGCTTAAACATCTCATAGGAGATAAATAAAAATATACAGCTGCTGTTCCTAAACAGAGATAATGTTGTGGTTAGAGTCCTGGCTTTACATGCAGGTGCCCACGGTTTGAGTACCAAGACTAACAAGTGATTTTTATATGGGAAAGCAGTGTTAACATTATTTTTTAAACTTAAATTATGTATTAACTGTTTTTTGTCAACCAGGGTAGTGTAGCTGGTGTAAAATGAAGTGTGAGTGCATATAACATATAAATATATATATATATATATATATATATATATATATATATATAGATATAGATATAGATATATAAAAAAATACAAAAATATAAAAAAGGTGGTTGACATCAGCAGCCCTTGTGAAGTGGACAATGGTAAGTGTACTTGGTTGAACACACCTCAGATTGGTAAAACTCACACCCCCAGAGGATATTGTGTTAACCAAACACACAGAGAATACTGTTCCCACACACACAGTCATGCACAGGATCACAGTTGCCAGTGTTGGTTTTGGAACCCCTACCCATCTAGTCAGTGGTATTACAGTGTTATGCAGTTATCACAGTTGGCACAGAACTAATAGTGTGATGACTGTTCCAAAGTATCTGTAAAATGAATAACATCACATGCCCTTGTGAGTTATGGCAATGGGTGTGTACTGGGTGTGGAAGAATCATTAGACTGTCACCTATGAGTCTACACACTCACAAGCACTGCTATACACACCAATGCACACACAATTGCCAGTACTGAAATTATCAGCCCTGCCTATCATGTTATTCATTCCATACTATTACATAATTGTTGCATGTGGCATGGGGCTTATAGGGCTGAAGAGTGTCCACAAAGACCTCTACAGTGGATGTGAACAGCGGCCTTTGTAAAGGTGACCTTGGGACATGTACTGGGAGAACCATGGCCTAAAATTGTAAACCACGGCCACCCCGTGGATATAGTTCTTACTCAAACACATACATAGGATACTGTTCTTATACACATGCACACATTTGCCAGGACTGAGAGTAGAACACCTACCTATTTAGTTACTGCTACTACAGTGTTATGCATTCATTGCATATGTCACAAAGCGTACAGGGTGAAGAGAGTCCCAAGGTAATTCCAAGGTGAACAACATCACCAGGCTTTGTAAGGTATGGCAATGGGTAATTTACTGACTGAGAATGGACCCAAAATACTTGCACCTACAGTTATACAGACTGACACACACAACTACACTCATACAGAGATTTGCCAGGACTGAGATTAGCAGCCCTGCCTATCTTGTTAGTCAGTCCATACTGTTACATAGTTTCTGCATGTGGCATGGGGCTTATTGGGTTGAAGAGTGTCAACAGATACCTCTATGATTGACGAAGACTGCGGGCCTTATAAAGTAGACCTTGGGATGTATTCTGGGAGTACCATGACCTAAAAATGTAAAACCCACCCCCAATGAATATAGTTCTCACTCAGACACATACACAGGATACAGTTCTCATGCGCATGCACACACACACGCACACACACACACACACACACACACACACACACACACACACACACACACACACACACACACGTGCACACATGTGCACACACACACACACACACACACACACACACACACACACACACACGTGCACACATGTGCACACACACACACACACACACACACACACACACACACACACACACACACACACACACACACACGCACACACTTGCCAGGACTGAGATTAGAACCCCTACCTATCTAGTTATTGCTTAATACAGTGTTATACATTTATCGCATGCACCACGGAGCATATAGTGTGAAGAGGGTCCCACAGTTCTTCTAATATGAACACCACCAGCCCTTGTAAAGTATGACAATGGGCAGTGTATTGGGAGGGTAAGGCCACAAAATGCTGTATCCTACAAAAATACACAATTACATACACACACATTTGCCAAGACTCAGATTAGAATTCCTAGCTATGTAGTCATTGGTACTATAGTGTTATGCAGTTTCCCAGGACTGAGATTAGAACCCCTACCTATCTAGTTATTGCTTAATACAGTGTTATGCATTTATCGCATGCACCACGGTGCTTATAGTATGAAGGGGGTCCCACAGTTCTTCTAACATGAACATCACCAGCCCTTGTAAAGTATGGCAATGGGCAGTGTATTGGGAGGGTGAGGCCTCAAAATGCTGTTTCCTACAAATATACTCACTTAGATACACACACATTTGCCAAGACTCAGATTAGAATCCCTAGCTATGTAGTCATTGGTACTATAGTGTTATGCAGTTACCGCATGCACCATGGAACTTATAGGTTGAAAAGTGTCTGAAGGTACCTATATAGTGAATAACACCACCAGCCCTTTTAAGGTATGGCAATAGTAGGTGTACTGGGTGAGAAGAGTCTCAAACTACTTCCACCCACATGTTTACACATTCACAAACACTTTTATACACACTAATGCACATACACATGTTTGTCAGTACTGAGATCCATAGGTTCATAGGTTCATAGGCATGTACTAGTCAAATGGCCATAGAGCCTTTACAAGCTTAGCCCATGGGAATACCCTGGCATTGTGCCACCTGACAATCCCCAGTGTGTCTAACCAGTATAGCCACTGGAGTGATCCCTGGGATGGGATTTCTATTCCCTATCCACTCATCCAGGTTTCTCTTGAAGAGGGCCAGCGAGGTGCTCTGCTTGACATGTATGTGAAGTATATTCCATAATGTGAGAAGTCTCTGGGTTATGAACCTGTCTCTCCAGTATGTTCTGCTGATTGTGGAAATGGGGTTGAGGTCTCTGGGGCATGTAGTGTGGATGGATTGCCTTCTTTAGATGTAGCATTCCTGACAGAGCTGGGTCAGACATGGCTTTGTAAGTTAGGCAGAGATCACCTCTAAGTAGCCAATATGAGAAAGAGAATAGTTGGAGTTATTGGAGTCTGTCCATATAGGGCAAGTGTTTAAGGCCTAGGACCCTCTTTGTGAGGTACTTTTGCAGCCTCTCCGATTGTTGCAGGTGTCCAGTGAGGTACATGCCAAATGGGCCATTGTAGTCATTGATTGACCTAATGAGGGGAGAGTAGATGGAGACAATGACCTCTTTCTTCCTGTATACAACACCTTTAGTAATGAGATGTGACACATAGAAGGACTTTCTCAACACAGTTGCTCTGTGGTGGTCAACAGAGAGCTCACTGTCAACCTGTGTTCCCATTTCTCTTATAATGACTTCAGTGTTTAGTGGACTACCATCAATGTAGTTATTCATGCAAACTATGTTGTTCCCAAAGGGGATGGCGGCACATTTTCTGGCATTGAGCTAAAGTCCAGGATACTGACACCAGTCATAGGTCTCAGTGAAGCCTTTGTGCAGGATGTCAACATCACATTGGGAAGTAATGATAGCACCCACCTTGCAGTCACCTGTGAACATTGTCAGCCAGAGTCCCTTCATATTGGGCTGGACTTCAGAGGTGTAGATCCCGAACATAAGGGAACTCAGGACAAAACCCTGTGGCACTCCACTCATGACTGGTCAGCAGTCTGACATGGAGTCTGCTGCTTTCACACCATGGGTTCTATCTGTGAGTCAGTTAGCAAGCCACCTAGTGATATAGGGGCTGATGCCTAGCTGAGTGTGTTTGTCTATGATTCCTGAGTGGAGAGTGGTATCCAAGGATTAGAAGGGATGCCTATTTTGTTATTTATTCCATACTGTTACATAGTTATTGCACATGGCACAGAGCTTATTGGGTTGCAGAGTGTCTACAGCTAACTCTACAGTGGATGACAGCAAAAAGATGTGTGTATGTTTGTGTATGTAAGTGTGTATATGGACATTGGGATGTGTATTGGGTGAATGACAGCAAAAAATTGCAAAACCTATCCCCCAATGGATATGGTTGTCACACAAACGCACCCCACCCCCACACATTTACCAGGACTGAGATTAGAACCACTACCTATCTAATTACTACTACTACTACTACTACTACAGTGTCATGCATTTATCACATGCACCACAGAGCTTATAAGGTGAAGGGTGTCCCAAGGTACTGCTAAGGTGAGGAACATCACCAGCCCTTGTAAAGTATGGCAATGGGTGATGTACTGGGTGACAGAGGCCACAAAATACTTTAACCTACACATACTTGCCAGAAGTGAGATTAGAACCCATGCCTAACTAGTTATTTGTACTATAGTGTTATGCAATTATCTCACACACCACTGAGCTTATAGGGGTGAAATCTGCCCAAAGGTACTTCTAAAGTGACTGACATCAGCAGGATCACTAAAGTAGGGCAACGAGAAGTGTACTGGGTGTGAATGGGTTCAAAACCTTTAACCTACAAACACACATAAGCACTTTTACATTTGCCAGAACTGAGATTAGAACTCTTACCTAATTATTTGTACAATAGTGTAACACAGTTATTGCACGTGCCACAAAGCTTATAAGGGTGAGCGCTGCCCAAAGGTACTTCTAAAGTGACTGACATCAGCAGGACTGCTAAAGCAGGATAATGGGAAGTGCACTGAGTGTGAACAAGCTCAAAACCATTAACTTGCAGACCCACACACATACAAACACACACGCATACAAACACACATACTGTTGCATTTGCCAGGACTGAGATTAGAACCCCTACCTAACTAGTTATTTGTACTATAGCATTACGCAGTTATTGCATGCACCACAGAGCTGACAGGGCTGAAGGCTGGCCAAAGGTACTTCTAAAGTGACTGACATCAGCAGGACTGCTAAAGTGGGACAATTGGAAGTGTACTGAGTATTAATGGGCTCAAAACCTTTAGCCTACAGACACACACACACACACACACACACACACACACACACACACACACACACACACACTTTTACATCTGCCAGGACTGAGATTAGAACCCTTACCTAACTTGATATTTGTACTATAGCATTACACAATTATTACACACACTACAGCACTTGTAGGGTTGTAGGCTGCCCAAAGGTACTTCTAAGGTGACTGACATCAGCAGGACTGCTAAAGTAGGGCAATGGGAAGTGCAGTGAGTGTGAACAGGCTCAAAACCTTTAACCTACAGACACACACAGTTTTACATTTGCCATGTCTGAGATTAAAACCCCTACCTAAATAGTTATTTGTACTATAGTGTTATGCAGTTATCACACACACCACAAAGCTTATAGGGCGGAGGCCAGTCCAACAGTACTTCTACAGTGAATAACATCAGCAGATCCTGTGAAGTAGGGCAACGGGAGGTGTACTGGGTGGAAATGGACTAAACACTTATTCCTACACACACACACACACACACACACACACACACACACACACACACACACACACACACACACACACACACACACCCCACACACACACAAACACACACAACCACTGTTACATATGTTGGGATTGTGATTGGAACCCCTACCTATCTATGTTATTTGTATGATAGTATTATGCCCTTATCACACATGCTATAGAGTTTACATAACTGAAGCCCATCCAAAGGTACTTCTAAGGTGAATGACATTTGCAGATGTTGTAAAGTAGGGCAATGGAAAGTGTACTTGGTGGGTAAGACATCATAATACTTAGACCTACACATACACACACACATACACACACACACACACACACACACACACACACACACACACACACACACACACACACACAAAGATAGGTGGTGTGCTATTCCAACCCCCACCTCAGTACCATCAGACAATGAATCTCATCTTCATGCTGGCACATGCCAGTGATTACAACTGGTATGCAACTGTCTGCAGCAGGACATCACTCTATGCCATTCAGGGTATCCCTGCGTATGACTCACTCTCTGTGTGTGTCTCCCTGTGTGTCTCACTCTAGCACTGTCTGTCCCTCTCTTCCCCATGTCTATGTGTGTGCGTGCTTGACATATTGTAATATGTTGCCCATATATATGTGTGTGTGTGTATCACACACAACAGATGGAAATATACCACATATGTGCCACCTACAGCTGGCTTTGGGTAATCCTGTCTGATGAGTGTGTGTAGAGACAGGTTTACATAGCTGTGTGCATGCAAAGACATTTGCACAATACAGAGCTATATAGTCCAATGTGGTTTCCAACATGGGCTTTACTTCTCTAAGTGTAGGAGCTGGCTCAGTATGACCTTCTATAGTAAGTGTGGGAATCCATTCCAGGGATAGTTGCACTCCAGTCTGGGGTGTTGTGTGCTACAGCCATACCTTGCAATCTGTTTGTGCAAGATATCTGAAGATAGGCTGCCAATAGGGGGAAACAATGGGCCAAACATGGGGGGAGGTGGGTACTGTAACTATTGCTCTTTTCAATGTATGAGTTGCTTGAGTGACAGGGTTTGGTTCAGCAGACATTTTCTGACATATGTAATGTTTGACACTGTACTGTATTGTGTCATTACCTACAGACAGATATAATCGGATCATCACAGTTATATGCCATTAAAATACAGGATGGATGATGCACAGACCTATATTATGAGGTAAAGGCTAGACATTCTTGTACAATCCAACCAGTTGGGAGGTGTGGCTACAGCCAATTGACTAATGAAGCTGTGCAAAAGGTCCAGCACCTTGGTGATATGCTGGCTAGGAATCTCCTGGTTATGCAGTATTCTTCTTACGTGGACAATCATATCCTGGTGTGGCCATACCTGTCAACTGTACAGATTCTCACAGATTATCCAGATGCATGCCTCATATATCTGGTCGGTTTCCCTTAATATTGTGGCTTTCTAGCACATTTGTTGCAAATCACTCAGGGTTGCAGTCAGGGAATACTGACAGAACATTAGAGTTTGAGACGTCACACCCTTCATGACATCCATGCTACTACACCCCCCTCTGTTATTCTATCAACTATCTAGCATTATGAGAGCAATATTTCAAATGTGTCCCTAAAGTTGGGCCTTTATCCCACCATTATGTATGGCTTTGTCCAGATTTCTTCCAGTATGAGGTTGAGAGGTATGCTACTAGCATTTTGCAGCATGCCCTTACATTTGCATTTTGTTGACTGTTATGTTGGTAGTATGGACCCCATGACATTGCCTACAAAAGCACTATGGGTGAGGCATGGGCCTTTGCCAAAGGTCTGTAGGCCATGTGAGACTGCTGCAGCCAATCTGTAGCAAGGTAGTGCATTCTGTCACTCATATGTTCCCAGGCTGCCAGGCAGTGGACCCCCCTGGGGTGACAATGGTAAGTGACAGAATGCACTGCTGTGCTACTAGGCACTATACCTTTCCATGTATGTAAGGTAGACATCTGGACAAAACCATGACTAATTGGATGACAAAGGCCTAAATATATGGACCATTGTAACTACTGGCCTTACAAACATGGAAGGGTGATACAATAACAGATTTTGCATTAGCATGCATTTTTCTATAGTGTATGAAGTCTGAGATACTACAATCCATCAATATCTTATGACTTTAGACTTTCATGGTTTGCCAGTGATTTGACAGACAATACCTATTTCAGAATAAAGACACCACAGATATGGTACAAACCTGTTTACATTCTGCAAAAGGTTTGTACAGTTGTGAGGTATGTTAGGCACTATGTAGGTTACTCCAACCTGTGCACTGTTCATATGTGTGCCCCCCTGTACATGACCTGTCCAGCTTCCCGGCAGTAATGGATATTGACATCTAGACAGTGTGTACAACTCCCACTGTATGTGTAGCTGACATGCAAAATAGTTGGCACTACATTTCGTGGAACATGGCCCTGTCTACATCAGTACTGTACTTAGGCCACTAGGACACAACAGCCATGAGAAGTTTCTGGCCACACCCTGACAGTATTCCCCACACATATGCATAGCTCATTGACCCCTGCATATTGTGGACATGCAACAAGTTATCATATTGGTTGGGACAGCCCTGGCAATGTGTGCTCTGCTGCTATTACCCTAGAAACTTACATGTTACTGCATTTCTATGGGAATATGGGTGTGGGGGGCATACCTGTGAATGGTACACATTTGCACAGACTATGCTGATATTGGCTTTACATTTTGGTTCCATTTAGCATAGTATTGTGCCCTGTCTTGGAGAATAGAGGCATATCACTGGAGACCACAGGATAGATTGTAATGCCATACAATTGAGTTTCAGACTTCTTACCTTTCAGAGTCTTACTGCAAATACAAGGCCTGCTGTGATATCACAATGTAAGTCTGTAGGGGGGTATTCCATCATTGTCACCATTTGTGTGCCTTTGCCAGGCATTCCTTTATGGTTTTCTACGGCTGACTTGCTGTTTGAGTCTGGGAGTGAGTATGGGATCCCCACAGTGACATCCATGCATGTGACTTATGAACCCCCCTTAGTTGCCCCCCCCCCCACATATACTGCAGTGGGATTTGTAACCTTAAATGATACTGCTTAGTGTTAGGAAGCCAGTATTGTGTAGACATTTTCAGGTGTCCTGCATAGCTGTCACTTGTTTGCTGCCATCCCAGTAGGCCACCCCGTTCCCTTGCATGCATGCAGCATTACCATAGATATGCTACCAAAACATAGTAATCCATTCATTTATTGTTAAGAAGACTGACTTACCTTGTCAAACAAAACAGGCTCCAAATGAAGCAAAACACTGGTAACCAAAAAATAAAAAACAAACCGACCCAAAACAGGCAGAGAAACTCCACTTTAATGACACAAGCAGAAAACAGCAAGTCCCATAAACTAAGCGCTTTCACCATTAAAATATAGCTTCCTCAGAGTTACATGGGATACAAACAACTTGGTTTAAATAGAGTGATGTAAGCAAAACCAACCAATCATTTCATGTGATGTCACATTGAATTAGTTTTAAAAAAACACACACACACACAGTTAATAAAGGTAAATAAAACCTTCAGTTTTCTCCAGAGATAACAAAACAACAATTTTACAGCTTATATAACCATATGATTAAAAACATATATATTGTATATGTATAACAGATGTGTTATTGAAATGTCAAGAAATAAAATGCAGTTAATTAATTACTTTATCTCCCTCAGCCTCTAGCACATACTGATGGATCAAAGCAATGGCAACCCCTAACATGTTTTCAGTTAAAATTCCCCCATATGTGTACACCAACGATGCAGAGTTTATGGGAAAAAAACAGATTATAAGGTGTTTGCATAGTTTATACTGTTGTGCTGCATATATTGCCTGTATGATTGGCTGACTATGATGCATTCCACCTTTCAGCTATGTTATCTGTACTTGATTGCTTTTATTCTGCTATTTCCCATTTTTTTTTCTTTTCCTCCCTTCCCATTTCTGGCCTTTTTAAGCCCTGAGGTGTGCCGTGCAAACCCGGGCCCAAGTGTAAACAGCCCTGCTATTTCTGTTTTTTTTTTTTGTTTTGTTTTAGACCTGGTGCAAGTCACGCAAACCCGTTTAGCTAATGTAAACACTGAGAAATGGCCCTCCCTGGATGCAAACATGCTCTTCATTTCATGGAATACGTCAATACAGCCAGGGCCGGCCTTAGCTGAAACAGCGCCCTAGGCGAAGTACTGCTCTGGCGCCCCTTAAGCCCCACCCACACCGAACTCAAAGAACACCCCTATTTGAGCCACGCCTACAGATGGGTCACTAGGCTACTGGCACAGAGGCCCTAAAGCCTAGACAAGAATTTCACCCATGCACACACAAAGTCAGCACCTGTTTTCCCTGTCCAGCAGCAGGGACAGTGGTGGGATCCCACGGGCGTATTTTCAGTCTCCCATCCAGTTGTCCAGGTTCCTCTTAAAGAGGGCTAGTGAGGATAAGGAACATGTTTTAGAGGCTATGAACTGTCATTTCAAAAGATTGAGATACCACTGTACTCTCCTCACATGCAGTGTCCTTGCAGTTAGCACTTAAAGTAGAGAAAAGTCTGTCAACTAAGCCTCCCCTAAAACAAAACCATCAAGAAAGACTTTGCAATTAGAATTATCCGTATATTTGTTTGAAGAAAACTGACAGAGCAAGACAAACAGGAACCATCACAGAGTTTGTTGAACAGCAAGGTATTGTCATTGCAGGGAGATGGTGTGACTCCGACAATCACCCAACTAAACATAGAAGTTGTAACAAATGTGACTGTAAAAGAACATTGCAAATCACTATTTTGAACCTTTCACAACAAAACATTTTAATGTAGTATACCCAAGTTTTAAAACATAATAAACAGAATAACTGAAGCCTCTATCCAGAAAATATCCCATGGCATACCCATCCATAAAGGTGGTAGCTTCATTGAACTGAAAAAACTATAGACCAATAGCTATCCTTTCCCCTCTGGCTAAAATTATGGAAAAGTGTATCCATAAACTCTTACACTAACTTATTCAAAATAATCTTCTGGCCAACTCCCAGCATGGATTTAGACCACAGCACAGTACCACCTCAGCCATCCTCTCCTTTTCTAAATGTCATAAATTCCATCCGTAACAATCGGTTTCTGTTTCTCCATCTTTCCAAGGCCTTTGACATTGTTAATCACCAGTTACTCTTACTTACCCTAATTCAGTAGGCAAAACCAGGAATTCGCTCCCATCTGAACTTACTGTGATCCCCTCCCTTAATCAGTTCAAAAAAATCTCAACAGTATTTTAAAACTCACTGGTTATGTCCTTGCTCTAACCCTGAGTAAAGCCTCATCCACTTCCATAATCCTGCAATTTTATTTATAGCAACTATCCTCTTACAGTAAGGTTTGAAAAGAGAAACTAATATCTTTGCAGATACTCTGCATACAAGCTACAACTATAGGTTTGATAAGAGACCAACATATTTATATACACTTCTGTATATAAACTGTATTCATATGCTTGAAATGTGAGATTAACTTGTACGTTAATACCATGTTTGTGCATATACTGTAACTTGCTTGTCTTTAAGTTTGGAGCTTTTCTCCCGGGGCCTCTGCTGAAAATGGATATGTATCCGGTCGGACTATCACAGTGAAATTTAAAATAAAATAAAAATCAATATGAGCAGAATATTTACATTTTGCCATAGCCAAGAACGAGACTGCTAAACCAGAGTCAATTTGCAGCTACCCATACATTCAGATAATGTTTGAAAAGTGCAAGATCATTCCCTTTCTCTATTTTCTTTGTATAGAACCACACCACTATGCTAAAATGCTGTGACACTATTAGTACAATGGCATGCATCCCACTGTAAAGAACTACTGGTTCTGGCTGCCTGAAGAGAAAATGGCAATACAACTGAAGACATTTTGTACTGGATGACTCAGGTGTCTACACCCCCCCCCCAAAAAAAAAAAAAATGACTAACTAACATCACAGTCATATAGATTCCTACAAATAACAAGTTAAAATACAAATGTAGTGCCTGGGTTCCAAGCATCAAGGCTGAAGGAACAAATTGTAAGCCAATTATTACAATGTCATTTGTTGATCAGTGTTATAATATTGTGTGCATATTGTTTTATTAGCAAATGTCATTATGTGATCTCTCTTTTTATGGGGCTTTTACAGAGGTGACAGCACAGCATGCCAATGAGCATGTGCTGGGTAAGGCACAATCATTGTAGCATATCAGTCTAGAAAAGAATGCTAGGTTATGTGGTTTGATTTCCCCCATGCGTTCCCATAGATTCCATAGTTTCTGGACACTTAACAGATTACATGTGATCCCTTCAGCAAAGCAATGACAAGGTTTACAACTTGTAAACAGTTTTAGTAAGGGGAAATAGACCAGATTATAATTCAATGTAACTTTTGTTGGCTCAAAATAAGATACATTATAAAACCATTTCTCAAACATACAGTTAGGAACTGTTTTCCTTTTCTTTAGCTAATCTCCCATTTCTGTTGCACTTCTATATTGATACTGCTCTAAGAGTTAACCTATTGATAATTGGAAAACACTCGGCTAGTTTTAAAGTAGCAGAGTGAAATGTCTATTCATTCACATATAACAAAACTTAGCAACCTGAGTCATTTCAGTTTCAGGCAGTAATGGTCACAGCCAGTGAATGGCTGAAAAACACTTTACCTTGTCTCAACTTAGTAATACGAAAAACACACACTGTATTTGTCTTCACATTCATGTAATTAATTGTCTGATGTTAATCCTTTTGTGTAATAACGATAGATTTTCTTGAGTTTTTTTTTAAAGTAATGACACAATACAGCGACTGCTTTAACTTTTAAAGTGATATAGTCACTCAGCTTTGTTATATAGGTTCGTACTAAGCTAACTGCTCTTTTGAAGGCTAGCCAGTTACCCCATGTGAGAATCAAACCCTGCACCTTGTCTCTTTAAGGTAAGCACCTTAACCATTATGTCATCCTCCCACCTGTGATTTCCAGATCTCACAATCAATGGTACAAAAATATTTCCCTTGTCGTTTTATCAGTTCTGATTAAATCTGTTGATATTGTTTAACAGCTCTTACAAACTCTGATGATATTCTATAAAGACAAGACGCTAAACTGACACAAAGTGTAAAATAAAGCTTTTTTTGGTTAATTGCAAGTGTAAGATGTGTGGTAGTCTACTAAATGCAGCTGTCCATCTTTTAACTTTTTATTCTTGACTCTCGGGATGTTAAAACATCCCTAAAGCAGGAGGTACATTTATTAATAGAAGAACTTTAACAGTTACAGTACAGCAAATAATAAAACAGCGCTGAAGATAAAACAATTTCGGATTAAATTTTATCACATATATTAGTTTTTTCACTGTTACACCAGAACATTAACTAAAGGAAATTTAATTTTAAATGACATTCTGGTGTCATGTCATTTATTATCACTAAATCGGACGAATGGCCATATGCAGGAGGGGGTGGGAGAAGCACTCATAAATATGTTCTTGTATTTTTAATAAGAGGAAATCAGTGTAGATACGTGGCAATCATGATGACGTAGAATGCTCACAAATTAGTAGACCTAAAAGATGAACAGTCTCGGTGAGAAACTAAAGTAGTTTCCTCTCCTTGAACTGATCATCCTGCATTATGTTTCCTGAATGAGTTAGAATGTTAATAAATTGCAATAATAATATAACAGTATGGAGTTCTAGATAAAAAATACTAGGTATATGCAAGTAGCATTTGTTAACATGGAAAGGTACTTCCCAAAAGGCGATTGCAGAGCCCTAGTTAATTTTTACTGTGTATTTCATAGCAGTTGATAAATAAAACTACATTGATCTCCACATTCTCTTTGCTGCCAAAATCAGTTTTGCATATTTAATGTGAGGACCCGTTGTATTATATATCTTACCAGCTGTTTTTCACGAATTCCATGTGAATTTGTGTATTGGATATTTTCTGGAAGTGCGCCTTCCACATCCGTGCGCTCCAATAAAACAGTGATTGAGATCACGTTCGTGCTTAAGTTGAAGTGGGGGAGGGCGCATTTCTAGCCTGTATGGGCGGCGGTGACTGAATATTGAAAATAAATGTACTTGTTATTGTCTTTTCAGTTTTCCCGGTTAGCGTTCGTTTCACAGCAGAATTGCGCCCTTTTGAGGCCGGCCTGTACGGCGCCCTAGGCGGTTGCCTAGTTCGCCTATGCCTATGGCCGGCCATGAATACAGCCTCAGACACACACCCCTGCTTAGCTGTGCTTAGCTAAGCTTTCCTGGGAGCCGTGGAGCTCCAATGTGCTTACACCAAGCATGACACTCCCCCTTTTCATGTCTGCTGCTCCTCTTGCTTACACTACTGCCTTATACCACCTACACAGTTAGGTGTAGTTTGGCACTTAGCTTCTTTTTGTGATTTAGTAAATTTCCCTCATTAGCATACCCCACTGCCTTAGTCCCGAGGTACTGCACTACACCACAGCCTTTCCCCTTAGCAACCAGTGTTACCTGTTATTGTTTTGATTCTGCATGCCATAGACTATAATGGTAAAATGCAGATTTCACTTAAAATTGACTTTTCACATTTTTTTCTTTATTTTTGGCACAATCCCGTTTGCATGCTGCTGCCCTATGCTTAAAAGGCTGAGATCGGCCAAAAAAAAACCCTTTTATTTTTATAATTTTGCAGCACTTTTCCATGCCAATGGCCATATATTTGGTCATTGGCATGCCTAAGGTGTATAATACATGCTTTACTTTGAGCTGTCATGCCTCCATTTTCATTTTTGCAGAAATGTATTCGGCTACTATATTTCTGCACCCACCGCTATTCCTGCACGGATGCCTGCCAGCTTCCTGAATCGCTAATTCACCTCATTTGCATGGTTTTCATCTGCAAATGAGGTAATTAGCATTATTCAGCCATGTCCACGTGGGAATAATGCTGCCAGGCTCGTGTACTTCCTCAGCTTTGTTTACTGGATAGCTCAGCGGCCATATTCCGTGCAGGAGTGGCTGCACTATTCTTACACTCCGTGTAAGCTTTATTGAAGCCCAGGGAGTATTTATCAAGAAATTCATTACCTCACAAATGATTCCTGGAATACCAGATTAGAAACTCATATGTGTCCAAATCACTCTAAGCAGAATGAATTACTGAATCATATCTAGCTATGGAACATCTCATATGCCTTATTTCTCATTTTAATAACTATCTTAATAACTTTTCCTGAAATCTTCATTAAATCCATCATCATATACTGGATGACATACACTATCAATAGTCAGCATGCTTAATGTTTACTTGACATTATAAATGCTAACTCCCTTGTACAGATATTTAAACATCCTAGAGGGGGGCAAATAATCTTGACCTTCATAAATATGGCCACTTCCACAACACTTCCATATTTACCATTTTTCTCTTGTTAAATCTGTGACATTTTCCTTTGAAACTTAGTACTTTCCCTGCAAACTTCATCTGTATTTAGAGACTTTTGAAAGCAAACTTTCTTCAATGACTTGACTTCAAATACATGATGACCTACCTCAGTTCTGCTGTAATCCTCATCCAATTGACCACATTGATAAAGCCACTGCTGATGCCTCTGACTTCTACTCCTGCTTAAGTAGTTGCATGGATAAGACAGTCCCTATCTGCACCAAACATAATGAGGAATTTAAAACAAACCTTGTGGTGGAATACTCATATAAATAAACTGTATAAGAATGGGGACAAAATTAATCCGCATAAGAGGACTCATTCTACCTACCTTAAGAGCACACACAAGCAAACTAGTAAAGAGATTAAGTGCATTTAATATATATAGTATAAATGTATAACTGTTATCCATTTCTTTTGATGACTTATTCAAAAAAGTTAAAAAGGTTAAAAAGACAGGACCTGCTTTGACAAAGCCAAATTGCTAAGGTCCCACAGGTAAAAGATTTTCAATGTCCAGATTAGAAAGCTCAAACCTTGATAGCGGTTTTGGAGTGTATACACAACATTCTGGGTATTGGCTAAGGCTCTTGCCACCCCTATAGTGCCTTTTTTAGGCAGTGTTCCAAAGACTAAAATTCCACCGTAACAGCTACAAACAAATGGAATGTGAGATGTTGACATCTGTGCTGTAACGGAGACCTGGTTTAAAGAGACAGAAAGCAGCCCTGTGCTTCCAAGCTACAACTCATTCCATACCTTTAGGCCCCAGAATATAGCCAGAAGCTCCAAAGGTGGTGGTATCTCCATATTCTTAAAGGATACACACATCTCTAGACTGGTAGCCCAGCATAATGCAGCTGAGATACTTCAGGTACAATTAACACTGGGTAAGAAAGCGATACAAGTCATAGCCTGCCTCAGAACCCCAAATATGTCTCTAGACTCTCACTCCAAGTTCCTAAGCACCCTGGAATCTATCAAGGTTCAACCCAATACTCTCATACTGGGTGACTTCAACTACCCTTCCATCAAGTTTGAAAACTATTCAAGTACCAATGTACAGGCCCAATGCTTTCTGGAATTTATCAATTCCAGTGCCCTGGACCAGCTCATTCTGACCCCCACTACAGGAAGCAACATTCTCAACCTGGTTATCACCAACATGGGAGACCATTGCTCCACACCTATAGTTAATTTCTCCCTTGTTAAAGCTGACCACCAACTGATCATCATGGAAATCTCCATCTCCCCTACAACCCCTGTTAAGGTGACCACCCTGAAAAACTTCTCTAAAGCCGACTTTGGGCTCCTAAAACCAGAGGTGGCTAACTTTTTAGCACCCATGCCAATGGAAAATAGCTGCATGACTGCCGAATCATACACCATTGCACTGTACGAGCACGTACACAAATGCATGCACCTTCCCATACCAAGTAGAACTAAGACGCTGTCCTACAAAAAAAGGAAGCCAATCTGGTGGTCCACACCCATCAATAAACTCTACAACAGAAGGAAGAAACTGTTGCAGAAACAAATGAAGTCACAAGACTGGAAAACCTCCCTTATCAGTCTCAATAAAAAGCTGAGATCCCTTATCAAATCCTCTAAAGCCAGCTATGAAGGCAGAATTGCAACTGACACCAAAAACAACCACAAAGCCTTCTATAGCTATATCAAAAACCTCCAAGGCAATACCCAGATTTGCTCTGGAGTATTGAACAATGGCACCTCCTATACTGAGCCAACAGACATAGCCAACATACTGGCCAACAGATTCAGTGCCAACTTTACCCCTCTGTCTCCTCAAGGACCCTATCACAATACCAGAAGAAAGCCTGGTACCCACCATTTCTGTGGCACAGATAAAAGCTGCATTGTCCAACGCCAAGAATACAGTGTCTATGGGACCTGATTTTATCCCTGGCTGCATCCTACATGAGCTACAAAATGAACTGGCACCACATCTGTGTGCCCTGTTCAATCACAGCCTTACCTCAGGCTATGTCCCTAATGAATGGCATACTGCTACAGTCATCCAGCTCCATAAATGGGGAGCAACTGCAGACCCTAGGAACTATCGCCCCATTAGCCTGATGAATCTGGTATGCAAAGTTATGGAGTGCATCATCATGGACCTGCTTAACAAAGATATAGGCAATCTCCAAACTCTTGACCCCACACAGTTTGGTTTGGTCAAGGGAAGATCCTGCCTGCTGAACCTGGTTGACTTCTTCAAGGCAGTCACCAAGGCTGCGGATGAGGGTAAGGCAGTGCATACAGCCTACCTCAACCTGGCCAAGGCCTTTGAGACCATTGCTCACTGAGGTATCATTGATAAACTCACCAAACTAGGCATCAATCCTTACATCTCTAGGTGGGTTGCAAATTGGCTCAGAGACAGGACCCACAGAGTGAAAGTTGTGGATTCCAAGTCAGACTGTCAACCAGTCATGAGTGGAGTGCCACAGCGCTCAAACCTGGGCCCTGTCCTGCTTGGCATCTACTTCTCAGAAGTCCAGGCCAACAGTGAAGGACTCTGACTGACCACATTCACCGATGACTGCAAGCTAGGAGTCATTACCAACTCCCCAACTGATGCAGACATCCTACAAAAGGGCCTCTCTGAGACCAATGACTGGTGTCAGAACCATGGCCTGAAGCTTAACACCAAAAAATCCATTATCATCCCCTTTGGAAAAAACTCAGTTCCCACAAATTACCATGTTGATGGGAGCCCACTGAACAATGAAGGATCCATAAGAGATCTGGGCACCCAGGTCAACAGCCACCTCACCTTCAACTACCACATTGCCACTGTGGCCAGAAAGTCCTTCTACGTGGCACATCTTATAACCTAAGGTTTCGCATCCAGGAAGAAAGAGGTTATCATTCCTCTCTACTCATCCCTCATTAGACCAGTCATCGGATATAATGCCCCATTTGGCATGTACCTGACCAGAAACCTGCAACAGCTGGAGAGGCCACAAAAGTACCTCACAAAATATGATCCTAGGCCTTAAACACATGTCCTACATGGACAGACTCAAGAAACTTCAGCTGTTCTCAGTCTCTTATCATCTACTTAGAGGTGATCTCTGCTTGGCTTACAAAGCCATGTCCAACCCAGCCCTACTTGAAATGCTACACCTAAAGAAATCCCAATCCCCCCTGTGCCACACATTCCAGAGAGCACAACGTCATTATCACAATTAACAGAACATGCTAGAGGGACAGGTTCATCTCCCAAAGACTGCCCATACTCTGGAATAAGCTTCCCATTCATGTCAAGCAGAGCACCTTATGGCCCTCTTCAAGACAAATCTTGGCAAGTGGATGGGTAACAGAAAGTTCACCCCAGGGATCACTCCAGGTGCCCTAGTGGATAAAGCATGGTGAACTAACATCAGGTAGCATGGTGCCTGGGCAGTGTTTTGGGGCTAGGCTTGTAATTGCTCCATGACCATTAGCCTAGTACACACCTATGAACCTATAATTATAAATCTGATTATAAATTCATATATTTTTCAATGAATAGCTGACTGGTTAGCTGTCTGACAGAACTCATACAGCTAAAGTCATAGGTGCCAAAACAAACAAAAAAAAAATTACAAGTTGTGTGCCATAAGGTTTAGTTGTGGTTTTCTCTTATTTGCCATTTATTTCTGAGAACTTCAGGCCTATACTTCTGGACTGTGATTATTTAGGTCTGGGCACAATTATAAATTTGGTGTTGTTATTTAGTCTTTAGCCATATGTTACAATATATTATAATTTGGAACAAGGACAATAGTCTCAAACTAATTGTTAAAACATGTTTTCCAATTCATTTAGAGCAGCATAATCTCTTCTCATCATAAGATATAGGCAACACACCCTCTAATCAGAAACTACAACACAGTATCTAGGCACGCTTGCTGATAATTCTTTATTTTTTTACCGTTATGACTCTATAGTTCTTCAGAAAGCCTTCTACTTCACTCATCTAATTTTCAAAGGCATTTTCAGTACATCCAAAGAAGTCTTAATTACTCTTTTCTCATTTCTCTTCAGATCTTGTATTGATTATAATGCTGCATTTGGCATGTATTTGTCTAAACATATGATGCAACTTGAGAAACCTCAGGGATTCTTAACTAAAAATGGCAGCAGCCTCAGAGAGCGTGGCTGTCCCAACACAGGGTGGACACATAACTCACTCTATTTTATCTGTCTTGGGCTTTATTTATTTATTTATTTTTGTCTCCTCCCTGCGTTACCTTGTTATTATGGATTCAACATCTAACAATTCTGCTGTGCACAACTAATTATTGGATCAGTACAATAAGGCCCCTAAAGAGGAACATCTGATATTGTTTGAGTGTCTTTTGGTGGTGGCAACAGATCTGAAGACATATCACAGCATGCAGTATTCATGTCTCAGCTATGTGGAACAGATGATTGAGGAGCTTAAAAAAGCTGTAAGCACCCTTCAGGGGGAAACACCAGGAAATCAAATCCATTGCAAACTGGAGGTCCATAATGTTTTAGCCCAGGTACATAGGATAGATGACTTGGAAGATGTGTCATGTAGAATCAGTGCAAGTTTACTGGGCATCTGTGAGTATCTGACCAGGATGTAAGGTTCTTTTTTGAATATCTGCTAAGTAAAGTGATGCTAGTACCTCCATGCATAGATCAAGACATATATAAAATCCATGGAGTGAGCTCTCATGACAAAAATGCCTGTCATGTCTTCACTGCATTTCATTCCATATGGATGACAGACTGGTTAGTCCAACACAGTAGAGAATTCAAAGGTGTAAGATGGAAGAAGCACATCTTACATTTTTTGACTCATTTCTCACAAAAGACATACAGGCTGCGGTAGTTGATGAAACCCTTTAAAAAGTTGTTGGCAGGTTGCACTTTTTATACTGTCCTCATAGGTTGCTTACAAGGCTAACAATTACAATGGCCTTTTTAAGCCTAGTTATGCATCCCAAATCTCTGAGAAGTTCTGATACCCTTGATAATTGTAAGTAGGGGTTTGGGAGATTAAACATTTACAAGGAGGGGCCTGGGAGAGGAACCATTTGCAAGTTGTATGTGTCCACTAGGAACATAGGTGCCAAATCAGGGATGAATTTCCTGTTCCCCATCCAATTGTTCATGTTGCACTTGAATTGGGTTAGGGAGGAACTCTGCTTCACATGGATAGAGAGCCTGTTCCATAGACAGAGTAGTCTCTGGGATACATATCTGTCTCGCCAGCAGGTCCTATTTATATCACAGGCAAAGTTTAAGTCTTTAGAATGGGTAATTCTGGTGCTGTTTGTTTTGTGGATATGCAGGAGGTCCATCAGAGTGGGGTATATCAATGCTTTGTATGCTCGGCATAGATCTCCCCTCAAAAGCCCATAGGCGGCAGAATACAGGGATAGGACCTTGAGGTGGTCTGCATAGAACATTTTACTTGCACCCTGTATTTTTTCAGTGAGGAACTTCTGTGGATGTTCCAGTTGGATATGCCTGGTTAGGTACATACCAAAGGGGGCATTGTACTCAATGATAGGTCTGATTAATGCCGAATACAGTGGAACAATGACTTGCTTGGACTTAAATGACATACTTTTGTTTATAAGTTGCGCAACATAGAATTATTTCCTCACTATTGTAGACACGTGATGGTCAAAGGCTAAATTACTATCTATGTGTGTCCCTAAGTCCCTCACTACAGGGACATCTCTAAGGGGTGTGTTGTCAATATGATAGTTACCAGGGTTGGATGACTTTCCAAAGGATACTATTATGCATTTCTTTACATTTAGTTTTAGTCCATGGCTCTGACACCAGTTGTTTGTCTGTGCCAGCCCTTCCTGGAGAACATTTATGTCAGTGTGGGATTCAATGACAGTGCATAATTTCCAATCATCAGGGACCCCACTTGTGCCTGGCCTCTTTGCAAAGGTGGACTCCCCAATTTTAACTTCCTGGGTCCTGTCTGTGAGCCAGTTGACTATCCACCGGGTGATATACCAGTTTGTACCTAACCTCTTGAGTTTGTCAACAATGCCCGAGTGGGGTATTGTGTCAATTGCCTTGGCCAGGTCAAGGTAGGCAGTGTGAACCATTTTTTCCTCATCCATTACTTTGGTTACCTTCTCAAAGAAGTCCACTAGGTTGACTAGGCATGATCTGCCCTTGACGAAACCAAACTGGATTGGTTCCAGTATCTAGAGGTTTGCTGTATCTCTACTGATCATTTCCATGATAATTATTTACATGGTTTTACATATAAGACTAGTGAGAGTTATGGGTCTGTAGTTTCCAGGGTCGGTAAGATGGACCACTTTTGTGCAGAGGGATGGCTGTTGCTATTCTCCATTCATGAGGCATGAAGCCTGTTAGTGTGCTACAGTTAAATAGTAATTCCAGAGGCCCTGATAAGTCATATTTCATGCTATTTAGAAGGCATCCTGGGATTTGTCTGGGCCCATCAATGCAGTGTTCTTGGCCTTAGAGAAGGCATTAAGGACCTGTTCCCTAGTGATAGTAGGGGGAGTTATATTTGATGGTATTTCCTGAGGGAAAGTTGACGGGGGAGAGAAAAGTAAAATTGGAGCTGAATTTATCAGCCAGGAGGTTTGCTTTATGTTCTGGCTCAGTATAGGTGGCTCCATTTATAATGAGCTCTGCACACAGCAATGGTTGTTTTTGATCATTACAGAACAAGAGTCATCTTACATAACCTGCAGCAGGCTGAGAATTTTGTGTAGGGAATTAAATCTTAACTCACAAGTATAGATGAGAAAGATGGCACAGGATTTTGGTCCAAAAAGGAAACTGAGTAGGAATTGGCTTGTAAAAAAAAAAAAATGAAACTGGCCTTTTTCTCCTGCCAAATCACCATTTCAACACAAAGCAAAGTTATCAGAGGAGGCTACATCTATGGCCAATGCTAAGGATCACTTTGCCCTTGACCAGTACATGTTAGGTGGACTTGTAATCGATTCCTCTACCAGTAAATCAGAAGGTAGCCAGAAAAGAGCTTTGTTCTTGGAGAACCCTGAGTCTGCACACTACCTTGAGCTAAGTAAGGCCCCTCAATCAGACCAAAAGCATTCCCATTGATAGTTTAAAAGGTGCCAATGTGAATCTCAGAAAAATTGGGAATCTAGTTCCCTGTCTTAGGAGTCAAGACCAGTGAGTGGAAAAATGCCGGGTGTAGATCATTTTCAGCTCTGTCGATGAGCATTGCTAGAATATGGAGTAAATTCAAAAACTGGACAAAAAGTCTTTCAGAAGCCTAGATAACATGACTGCATACTTAGTTTTTTTTTTTTACTGTATAATCTTTACATGAAACTGGAGCCTTTTCCTTATTGTGCAAGTTCTCTGGAATGGATCTTACTTATTTCAGATAAGTGACTTGTGCTCACATTTAACTGGCATTAGAATAAAGGTGTTGTTATCTGCTTAATGTAACTGCATTAGCTGAAGATATATATTTTTCTAATTATGGTTCTGTTCAAGTGAGGGTAGGTGATATTCTTTAATGTGTATTCTTTACTAAGTAGTGTTTGTACAGTAACACTGTCTCTGTTTTCTCCTCACTTTTTCTATATAATGCCCAGTTATCTCCTCCTTACTCAAGACAAGAAGATACTATCAAACCATTATTAGGATTTTTCTTTTTTTATTCTTGTTCTGGGGGATATACTTGTAGAAACCACAAAACAAGGAAACAGCAAACCAAAGTAAAAAAGCCCTCAAGCCGAAGAAGCCAAACTGGTTTAACGCTCTTTATTGGAAACAAAACGTTTTCGCCCCTGCTATGCAGAAAGCTTCATCAGAAACATAAGTAAAAGGAAACAGCACTTTTTAAATAAGTGAAACATAATGTCATTTCCTTAGGAACAGTGTATCCATCACGCCAACATATGAGAAAATAAAAATATTTTAACAAAGTATATCATACTTAAAATACAAGTTAAAAGTTTACATTACATGTGAGAAATATCTTAATTAAAAATACAAATATCTAAAAACCGGGGTACAATGGTAAAAGTACCAAAATCTATAACTTAATAGATATATAAACATATACAACCATTAGTAGTTACATACTTAAGGAAAAAAGCAGCTATCTCTGATAACTTTTATATCTAAGTAGGGAAGAGATGTTACATGATTCATTGAGGCCAGGGTAAGAGTAGGCATCAACCCCAATTTGCCACTCTAATTCCCTCGTCTCCAAAAACAATGACTGGGGTCCTCCTCTAGGGCCCAAGGAGACATGCTCAATTCCCATAAACTCAAAACTGTGACCTATATTGTTAATTATAT
The DNA here is from genome assembly GCF_019279795.1 of Protopterus annectens. NCBI lineage: Eukaryota > Metazoa > Chordata > Ceratodontiformes > Protopteridae > Protopterus > Protopterus annectens. The sequence goes on along the minus strand of NC_056727.1, from coordinate 622,156,384 downwards.
GCTTAGATAAAGCATTATCCAATTTTTTATTCTTTATTGCATAAAGGTGCTGGTAGATCCGGTCACTAAATCTACGATCAGTTTTCCCTATGTAAAAACAGGGGCAACACACACAAAAAGCAGCATAAACAATTGATTTTGTGTTACAATTAATTCTTGAATGTATGTTGTATTTCCTATTCCTAATTGTAAACGAGCTACCAGCTTTCATAAATTTACATCTATTACAAAAGCCGTAAGGGCCATTACCCACTTGTCTAGAGGTATGCAAAGAATGAGAAGACCTTTGAAGTAATTCTTTTAAATTTTTACCCCTTCTATAAACAATAGAAGGGGATGAATAATTTTGAAGTAGGAAAGAGCAATTGTGGATAAAATACCAATTCTTTTTAATAATTGCCCATATAGAACCAACTTCTTTAGAAAAAGTTAGCACAAAACTAGTACTAAAGTCAATAGTAGGGTGGGTAGTAGTGCCATTGACATTATTAAGTACAGGACAATCTGAGGTGCCTGCATCCAATGGGTAGTCCACAGTGGTCAACTCATGAGAGTTGAAAGTTAATAAAGGTTTATAAAAACCAGAAGATCTTTTTATAACAACCTCCTCAATAAGTTCATCGATCATAAGGGGAGGGTAATCCCTGTTAGAAAAAAGATTTTTCAAAAAAGCACACTCAGTTTCGAAAGCCTCCTGTGTACTACACATACGCACCGCTCTGACCAATTGACCTTTGACAATTGATCTTTTCTGTTTTGGAGGGTGGTTACTAGAATAGTGTAGGAAGCTATTACAATAGGTTGCTTTCCTGTAAATACACGATAAATAACAATTATTGCAAAAATCCTTCATAAGTTTAACATCTAAATAGTCAATTTCGGTTGAGGAGAAATGTGAAGTAAATTTCAAGAATGTAGAAGACGCATTCATCAGTTGTAAAAGTTCTATAGCTTCACTTTCAGAGCCATCAAAAAGGATGAACACGTCATCTAAAAAACGTGTATAAAATTTCACTTTTTCTTGAAAAATAGGATTAGCCCTAAAAAACTCCTTCTCCCAGTAAGCGACAACCATATTTGCAACACTACCGCCACAGGGGGACCCCATGGCAATACCCTGTTTTTGCAAATAATAATGGTTGTCGAAGAGGAAGAAGTTAGAAGAAAGGGTAATTTCTAATAATTGGGTAACAATGGAAATTTCTTCCTTTGTTGCCCCTAGACTCAACAACATAAGTTCAACCCATTCAACCGCTTCCAAGTGCGGAATAGACGTATATAAATCAACTACGTCGATTGTTAAAAAATTAAAGGAAGAGTCAAAAACAATATTATTGATGGATCGCAGGAAAGACCAAGAATCCTTACAAATTTCAGGAATTCCCTTGAGATATTTAGTAAGGATACCATGAATAACCCTGGATGAGGGGTGTGTAATAGAACATCTACCATCAACCAAGGCACGTAGTGGTGGATCCCCTAGATTTTTATGAATTTTCGGGATACCAAACATCACAGGTACCCTGGGAGAGGAGATGTTAATGAAATTAAAAGTGTCTAGGTCAATCAAACCATCAATAAACAAATCCCTGAAGTAGCCACTAATTATTTTATGTGCCCCCACCATCTCATTAAGTGATGAGCATTCATATGCTGGTGAGTCCAAAACAAAGTGCATTCTCCTGTTGTAATCACAAACATCGAAAATGACTAGGCCCCCACCTTTATCAGGTTTCATTACCCTAACAGGCAGCTGACAAACCTGGTCGAGTGCAATTCTTTGTTCATAAGATATATTACTTTGATACCTAGAACCCTGTACTCTGTCAAACAGATGTCTAAGATCTAATTCACAAACATTTTCAAAAATGCTTAAGTTAGGGTGAAGGGGGGGATTATAAGTACTAAGCAATTTGAAGATAGGACATTCACTGTGAGCGTTGTTATCGAACAGAGATTTTAAATTCAATTTACGCACATAACATTTAAGGTCTAACAAAATTTTAGCTAAACAAGGCTTTTGATCTGGTACAAATGTAACACCCCTAGACAATAATTCCACCAGTTCTTGGTCGATAGAAGCACTAGAAAAATTATAAACCTTAAAATCACCCTTTCTATTCAGAAGGATGACAGGTTTAATCAAATCTTCAGAAGGGGCATCAATCAGACAGTCCAATGGAATTAATTGTTGTATTTCCGTCGTTGTTGAAACTTGTTGTTCCGACCCCCTAAAAAAGGCCTCTGTTGAGGTCTATTATTTAAGTTATTGTTGGAATTCTGGTTATTAGCCTTGATCCTACTACTTCTCCTTAACCCCTCATTCGAAGTACAGGGGTCGTTATTACTTTGTTCATGGTTTTCCAACGGTTCACCACGATCAGTCATAGGGGACGTGACCGTTGGTCGGGTAGTGCCCTCATTCAAATTAGTATTATTAGGCTTGTTCCTGTGGATTTTAGGATAGGCAACCCCTTGTTGATACGCCTTCCTATCCCTAACAAGTTTCTTTAACTTATTTTGTTTTAATTTCTCAATCAGTGCATCAATACTAGTAAAAATACGTTGGTAATCGTATTTATAACATAAGAAGTTTAGGTCCACCCTGATAGTACTGTCCAGCTCCTCAGTTTCAGCCAAGAGGGCACAGATATGGTTATTGTAGTGCTTGATCATAAGGTCAAGCAACTCTGCCCCTTGACTCCAACGTATTTTTACTAGTATTGATGCACTCATTTTTCTCCTTTGAAAAAAAAATAAAACCCAGGGTTCTGGCTTATTCTGATTTCTAGCCTAGACCAGGTAAAAATTATTTTACCACTAGTATTACCTGCATTTTGACTTTTGATCAAAATTCACCTACTATTAGAACTATAATAGGAAAAAACTGGAATGATGTTTTTGGAGCCTTTGAGTTGACCAACAAGGTTGGTCCAACAGCAAAAAATGGTTTAGAGAAGGGACAAGAACATGAAAAACAGGTTTGAGAAAACTGGTGACTCTAGGGTAGGTTTCTGTAAATTAAGTAAAATGAAAAAATGTGGAGCCTGCAAAGAATGCAGGTTCATCTACGAGACCACCAATATTACAATAGGAAATTTTAACCAAGTTTTTTCCTTACAAGGTATTTTTGATTGCAACACGAGAGGAGTGGTTTAAGTGACAACTTGTTTGTCATGTGCTGCCTTCTATATAGGAAAGACAGAAAACCAACTCAAAAAATTATTTGCCAACATATCTATGCCATCAAAAAGAAGGACAACACTAATGCATTATACACGCACACCAACAACTGCCCAGATTTCAATACGTTTTTTTTTGTATTTTGGAAAAGGTGGTTATAAATAATAGGGGAGGAAATTGATTGTCCTATTTAGAATGCAGAGAAACTTATTGGCAGATTTGGCTGAATGCTACAAAATTCCCAGGGATTAATGAAAGATTTTCTAATAGAAGTTTACTATCTTTGAAAGTGGATAAAATATAAAAAATTTTGTTTTTTTTTTCAGTAGACTGAGTTATTAGCTGTTTTTAATGGCACAAATTTTAAGTTACTGACCTTGAAGTATTTTTATGCACTTTATGGTTAACTTTACTTTATGTGAATGGTTTCCTTAACTGTTTCTGCTTTTTAATTGATGTTGATTTTTGATTGGATCACCTTTTTATTTAAGGGTGAATTTTAATGATTTTATCTGATGAAGTTCCATTTTAACAATTAAAGGAACGAACGCGCTCATTCAACTTGGGGTGTTCAATGTGTCTTCCTTACGCAGGGGTCTTTTATAATATTTTCTTTCAAGCACATGTACATTCCTGAGAACATCTTCCAACAGTGGAAGAGAATACTTGAAAGTTATAGCCGCGGGACATGTCTCCCCCTTAAGATGCGGATGATATGATTAGCTATTTTCTCGACTAGCAGCTGTATAGGCTGTCAATCAGTGTGTGTAAATATGAGGATTTGTATATAACTGCACTTTTGATCTCTTTATCATTTATGAATATGTGGTTCAACATATTTGTTTGTGGTTGTTGTTTTACTTTGTATATATTTCTTTCTTCTTTGAAGTGCAAATAATTAAAAAAAAAAATAGCAGTGTTCTCAAGACCTTCAGTTATCCAGACAGACTGGCAGCATTTTCTCTGCACTCTGTCTCTTATAGACTCTTCCATGCGGATGTGCATCGAGCCTTTCAAGCTCTGAAAGAGTCTATTCTCTTTGACCTCCTGTACCTTCACAGAACCAATGGCTTCTCAAATACCTGAGTAAAGGAACTAAACTTTTATCACTAGATAAATAATAAGACCTGTTGGCATAATAGAATTATATCCCTATATATACTTCACCTCTGGACAAACTTCCACTACATGTTAACTGGATTAGCTCTTTTTGCCAACTTCAGGGTAAACCTAGATAACTGGTTGGACAGCCTCAAATTATTCACTTGTTTACCTTGTGTTATTGTCTTTGAGGATGGAGAGAATTTCTGAATATGAATTCTTAGCTAGGTTTGTAATGATCTGTAGACTAACTGCCTAGTACTCACTGATGAACCTATGAACCTAACTACATCTGGAAGAATGGACAGCAGTGGTTCATCCCAAATTATCCTAATTCTGGTATAAAATGGCATTTGAATTTAGAACTTAAACTAAAAAATAAAATAAAAGATTTCTACTATGATGCTGATTAGCTGTTATGGTACCTTTTATATTACTTTGCAGTGTAAAACTGTGTCAGCATTGCTACTTAACTGTGTTAGAACTTTAATATGGGTGATGAAGAAATATGCCTACAGAGCATGTATACATATACACACACACACACACACACACACACACACACACACACACACACACACACACACACACATACACACACACACACACACACACTCTTTATTTTAAATGAAGATTTTACTTTTCTCCTATAATTATCAAGAAAGCCTTTCAGCAAATTAGATGTTGTGTATACACAGTACATTCATTTAAAATTTAACATTACAATTTAACATTAATTAACAATGTGAAAAGGTGAGTTTCACACTTACTGTTAGCGACTGTTATTTTCTCTCGCTTTTACCAGCCTTGGGATACAGAGTGATGCCATGGCATGTGCACCAAAAACTGCTGAGGTATATAAACTCAACACGGGCTACTGGCACTGATCCTATTACCAGTTACATGTAAGCCTGAGGTTCAGTGCTGTGACTAACTGGCTTTCAGAAGAAACTTACCCAATTAAAACAAACGACAACAATTGCAATAAGAAAATAAAAAATATTTGCCCTTTTATGATACAGTTATACATATCATGAATAAGAAGAATATAATGACCAAGAATAGCATTTGATTAATGTAGTTTATTATTTAACATTCTTTAAATTTCAGGACCTTTAACAATAATGCCCATTTGTTAACCAGGTAAGCCTTCTAGACACACAGTCCCTTTTATGGGTGACTTGGGAACAATGACTGGTTAAATGAGTTGCTGAAGGTCACATGGTAGGAAACTAAGAGCTGAGGAAATCATATCTTGCACCACAGAAAATAAAGCTTGCAGTTTTAACCCTCTGCACCAACTATCAAACACCACTTTGTTAAAATTTAATAACACTGCTTCTTAATTGTGTTAGAACTTTGAATCTACTAGATTACTGTTTAAATGTGGGTAGGTAAGAAATATGCATACAGCGCGCGCACACACACACTCACACACACACACACACACACACACACACACACACACACACACACACACACACACACACACACACATTTCCTGCATTTTGAATGAAGATTTTATTCTTTCCCCTGCAGTTATCAAGAAAGCCCTTCATAATTTAGATACTCTGAATAGGGATTTCTCAGCCTTTTGAAGGTTTTTGCTATGAAACACAAGCAGCCATATTTCTGTTGAATGATTATGTCTAGATTTAGGGAAAGCAATCCAGGATAGAAGATTATTTATTATTTATCAGTTAATTTAATCTGATCACCTAGGCAGCAGTAGCCATAGCTGAGATAGGAACACTGGTTTAGTTAACTAGCTCATACAGAGTCATATAATGGGTAGGTACAGACTGAAGGAATCAGAGCCACAGCTACAGGATGAAGCATCTTATCCATCCATCCATCTATCCCTCTCTACATCCACCTGTCTGTCCATCCATCCATCCATCCATCCATCCATCCATCCATCCATCCATCCACACATCCACCCATCCATCTATACATACATCTGTCAATCCATCTATCCCTCCCTGCACCCACCCATACTTCCATCCAGCCACCTCTCTGTCCATCCAGCCATTCATTTATCATTCATTAATCTCTCATATACTTTTAATATCTGCTTTACCAAGTTGGGTTCAAGGGAAAAATCAGGTCATTAATTTAACATTTTGCTATGTTGCCACAGGGCCAGGTATACTTTAGTCTGATGTGGGACATGGATGTCTGTTGATAAACAGTTACAGTGTTGACTAAACTAGACTTATTTGATTCTTAAACCCATTTTATAGCTTTATACAAATTGTTTAGAAATTAAATTTGAGTTAGACGGTATTCCATATTGCTTTTGGCTATTGATTAATGTGCAGTGTTTAATGGTACATATTGCAGTACAAAGAATAATGTATCCAAGACCAATGTTAAGATTATTCACTGTCAAACAATCTCAGATGTTATACTGCATTCTAAGACTAACAGATGGAGGGACATCTAGTGAGGGATGTCTATACAGAGCATGTTAACAAGCTGAAAATGATGTCAGCATGAATTTCTTAACATCTAAGGAGTGAACCATGCATTAGCATTTAGTCTGCTAGGGAGAAAGCATGATATTGCAGGTCTACAAGTAATTATGTCTAGAAATAGTTTGGCAAGCGCAGCTTAATAAAACATCTCCTATCTCCTAGGAATGCATTTTCATTTATTTATTTATTTTTTTTAAGCTTAACATCTATAGCACTTGGTTTCTGAAGGAAACAAACACTTTTGTGTGCCTTGTGGTTTTGCAGTGCAATGTGAGAGAAGAGTGTTTCAGTTTTGCACTTGGCTAGTTCTACAATGCACAGTTAAGGATACAATTTGGTTTCAAGAAATGGAGGAAAATCTCTGATAATTGCTACTGGCATTGTTCATGGTCTGCTGGATAGTTTTAATACTGGACTAACGGTATACTTCAAGTCTGCTGTCATTGCAGCTGGCTTGGATCTAGTGCTAATGCAAGCTGGAATATAGTATTTTTTTGGTTCTACACAAGAAAAACAGTTTTACTGCCTGATTAGTCAGTATGTTGCAGTAAAGACCAGCACAGCATGTTTTGCATTTGTAAGAAATTGAAATATGTTCAAAACAACAAAATATCTGTTTTCTGTTTCATGTCCAAGATTTTGCAGACTCTGTAGAAAATGAAACTACTGCTGACAAAAGGGTCTATATCATATCGTCGAAGTCTGACAACTTCGAAGCGCTTAAGGTCGAACTGGAATGTTCGAAGTGTCAGAACTTTGAATTTCAAAAAAAAAAAAAAAAACATTTAAAACCCAAAACAAAACAAAAAAAAAGCTCTATGCAGGGGTGCAAGCCCCCCTGCACCCCCCACCCCCCGCTACTTAAATATACCAACTCTGAGATCGCACTACAGTGCAGTAAAGGGAAATCTTCCCTTCCCGCACTCTGTGGCGATCTCCACTACATGTTTCAAAGTTCTGACACTTTGAACATTCGAGTTCAACCTTTAGTGCTTCGAAGTTGTCAGACTTTGACTTTATGATATAGACCCCTGACAAAAGCCCAGTAGCAAATCTCAAGTAGAAAACGTTGGTGCATGTTGGTCATTCATTCAACTCTTCCGCTGGGCAGTGCAAACAGTTATGAACTACTCAGCTCCTTTGGGGATATATCAGTATGATTTTGGACACAGGTGCATGTAATGGAATGGTGAATGGCTCCACTATGAATAATCATATCTCATTTAACTGACGTGATTGTCCAAACCCAAATCATCTAAAACCTTAAGAGATCATTAAACAAAACAGAAGCAAGCCCAATGTTACAAAAGGTGCTCACACAAAATTAAATACTTTTTGCAAGGAGGCAACCCCCCCCTCTCCCCGAATGTAGAGGTAAGTCTAGACATCCAACAAATAAATGTATAAATATCAATTTTGAGATCGTACAAACTCAGATATGTAAGAGAAAGTGTGAAAAAAGAATAATATTGATCTTCTAGGTTCAGTTTTCTGAGCATCAAGTGACCATCTGCAGACAAACAGCAGGGGAGTACACGTGCAAGCATCTTAATCTATGGAATATCATGTGGCCCAGTCACGCTGTTCAGTTTGTTTTATATGAACTTGTATCACAAAATGAAGTCTTATGACTGATCCACATATTTTTCTGTGCATGGAATGTGAGGTCTCTTTTTTTTTCCTTTTCAAATTACTCACTGGGGATTCTGTGCATAGCATCTCACCCTGTGTGAAAAAAATGGTCAAATCACCCCAGGTGTTCCTGTTTTCATACATTCAGTTGTTTCTGATTTCTGCTAGTTTACAGCTGTATTATTTTTAAAAATACCCATGTCTTGGACCACTGTAACATTTTTGCCGTGCTTTATCATTCGTCTTTGTATCTTTAGAAAATCTGTGCTGAAGATATCATGCATCTCCGAAGACTTGATATATGATTGCTGTATAATTTATACTCTTCCTGTGTATTGCTTACTCTTCTATTCGTAAATATTTCTTATGTACAGATTCCAAAAGCAATTAAATATGTTACAGAAACGTGTGGGTGATTAAACAACTGCGTTTGTGGATGTGCAGTAATTAAACTTATTGGTTAGATGTTACATTGTATCTTCTGTCCTGCATTTGTTTCGGAATCTTTGCCCACTACTTGTCAATGAAGGATGACAGAAAGAAATAGAATAAAGACACCTTAAATATATTTATCCAGGTGATAGATACATAAATAGATCGATAGACTTTAGTTTTCTTGCAGTTCTTTTTTATACACATCTGCCACTTTTTAATTGTTTATCTTGTTTTTTTTTAATTTGTACAGTGCTTAGGATGCAGTCATTAAATTACATGAAAGAAAAAAAGAGACATAGAGAGAAAATGAAGGAAAGATATGAGGGAATAAAGAAAGATCTGACCCTGTATACATTAGCAACAGAATAATTTAAAATGGAAATGACATTGGTTGCCAAAACGTTCCAGACCTGCTATCAAACAGTAAGTCTCTCTTTTACTACATTTACATTGATGGTGACATAACTTAATATGCCTTAGTATTATATATATTAGGCCACGGTGGTGCAGCGGTTAGCATTGTCGCCTCATAGCAAGAGGTTCTCCTGTTCAATTCTCAGCTGGACTGCTTTCTGTGCGGAGCTTGCATGTCCTCCCTGTGGTTGAGTAAATGTTAAAGACATGCAGGTAGGTATGTGCATGTGTGGGAGTTCCTTCTTTGAAGGCTGGGTGCTGGGCTGGGAACTCAACACTGTAAAAATCCACTGTCAATCATTACTGGACTGGTGATCTGCTGTGGTGACCCCTAACTGGGAAAAGCCGGAAGAGTTTATTATATATGATAACCAGGGCTGCCTTAGGTTTAGAGATGTGACTGTGCCAGTCTGAAAAAAAGAGCATAAGAAAAAGGACTTTGTATATGAAGGAAGATTATTAAGCATATCTAGGCAGGTAGCAGCACAGGAAAAGGAAACATTTCAGGGGAGAGCTTAGCAATCAATCTAGCATGGAATGTAAAAAAACTAGGGCAAGACAGATAGAAAAAGACAGAAAGAGAAAGGGACAATGAAAGAGAGAGAACATATTTACCATAGGCAAAAAGAATGTTTTACATTATGCTGCACATCATAGTTTATGCATTAAAATAAGACATGTATCTATATTGCATTCAATCTATCTGTCTATCTATCTATCTATCTATCTATCTATCTATCTATCTATCTATCTATCTATCTACCTACCTGTCTATCTCTGTCTATCACATAGTTACAGGTCATGATTGCATTGATGGATGAGAGGCTTTAGTTAGAAAATGTAATATTCTGGTGAGTCTCACTGCAACTTATTTCACTGAGCGAGGTGGTAAATAACTTTTGTAGACATTTTGTCCTTTTCTCCACTCCATATAATTCAGGGGGTGTGGGTGCACTGGAAGGCTTCAATAAATGATGCTCTGCAAAAGTGTGCTTAAATGTCTTGCAGATATATATATATATATATATATATATACATATCCCATACGATTGATGTTACATAATGCTAAAAAACACAAAACTACAAAGACTGTTTTTTTTTTTTTTTTTTTTTTTGCAGGAGGGGTAAACACCTCTGCATCTCCACACTCCCTGTTAACTATACATGACCAGTGTGAGATTGCACTACAGTGAGAAAAGGGCACATTCCCTAATCCCCCACTGTACCGTGATCTCAGTACAAACAGTTCAATGTTTTGGAATGTCAATCATATGGTCTTGACCATATGTATTTCAACATTCTGTAATATTGATAATCTGAATGGGAACCATATATATAAAACTGTCTCATCAAATATTGAACACTGCAAAGAGCAATTGAAAAAAGAATGATAATTTTATAGTGAGTCTAAAATGATCAGAAAGTGCCCTAAACAAAATTAATATTTTCTGGAAGTCTCCTGTACCACCCACATGGAGGTTGTGCCTACATTTCAATTAATTCCATATTAGAAGAAAAGCTCCTCAGCAAATTTAGGGAAAAAAACATGCTGGTTTGGTGGTGGTGGTGGTGGGGGGGGGGGGGTGAGACATCTGTGTGCACTAATGATGATCTGTGTTTATATAGCAGTTCAGGTAGTGAATGATTGGTCAGTATGGAACTGGGGTGCTAAGGCATTTGCCTGCTTACCTGTCCCTAGAACAGTGAAAAGGAGCATATCTTGGGGTACATATTCTACTAATGAATCCCTAGTTGAGACCAGGGACCTCATAGGAGCTTCCCTTCTCTGTATTGGGTAGGGTTGTCTGACATGTTGCATGCACACACACCAAAAAAGTCACATCCCCTTGATGCAACCATTGCACTCACAACCCTTTGAGGCTTGTTGAGGTACATGCAAAAAAGGACAGGGGCATAAAAATGCATAAAAACTTTGTTCCTTCCATTTTCTTTAAAGATTCAGTTTCAGTAGTCCATTTTAAAAGTAAAACAAATATGGCCAACAAGACCTTTACTTGAACTTAGAAACACAAAAAAAACTGCAACCAAAATAAAAACACGGACTGTTGATTTATTTATACTGTAAGTACAAATGAAGAACAACTAAGTGCTTTCGCCAAAGATACATATAGGCTTCTTCAGAGTTGTCTCAAGAAGTTAAGAAAAATATTTAAATACAAACATTTACTCGAACTACCAATCAAATTTTAAAACCAATTTTCTACAATTAAACCATTTAAAGAGAAAAGCACACTCTTTACCAAATACATTGAATAGCTGTAAATAAATTTAAATTTCATGTTCCCCAAAAATCAAAAATCAAAAAGATTTTTTTGATTTTTGGGGAACATAAAGGTTAAATTTAAATTTATTTATAGCTATTCAATATATTTGATAAAGAGTGTGCTTTTTCTTTAAATGGTTTAATTGTAGAAAATTGTTTTTAAAATGTGATTGGTAGTTCGAGAAAATGATTGTATTTAAATATTTTTCTTAACTTCTTGAGACAACTCTGAAGAAGCCTATATGTATATTTGGCAAAAGTGCTTAGTTGTCCTTCGTTTGTACTTACAGTATAAATAAATCAACAGTCTGTGCTTTTATTTCGGTTGCAGCTTTTTTTTTTGTGTTTCTAAGTTCAGTAATCCATTTAGGCTAAATGCCTGTTTTTCAGATTGTATATAATTAAGTATTATGAAGTTTTCTTTTTAGAATTTTTACCTTTTGCCGTCTGACTTTTACTCCCCTAAAGCCAGGTAATCCATTGCTAAAAGCTTTCTTCATCCTAAAATGTAGTACTCCCTACTCCTATATCATATTTGGACATTATAGGAACAGACAGTGCAGTGGTGCAGTAGCAGTGTTGTTCCCTCACAGCAAGAGGTTCTGTGGTTCCATTCTTGGCTGGGGTGCCTTTTGTGCAGAGTCTGCATGTCTTCATTGCATTTGTGTGGGTTTCTTCCCATGTTATAAAAAGACATGCATATGGGGAGGAGTGTTTCTCCCTGGGCCTCTGCTGAAAATTGGTTTTATTCCAAGTCAGACTTTCCCAGTTAGCAAATGTTAAATAAATTAACATACTACAAAAGTGCTTAGTAAGATTTATTTCAGTACCCCTGGAGATACCAGAACCCATCACTGTACACTTCTCAGTTTTACAAACCCGCTCCATGTTAACCTTACATCAGTCTTCAGCTTCACCATTACACCGCATAAAATACTGTTTTTTTTTTCTTTTTTTTACTTGTGCCCTCCGCAAACCCCTGTATTCAACAGATGATCAGTTCTTGTAATCTGTAAAGCAGTGCTAACAATTTAATACACAGTCTATTTACCTTTGTCCCTACTGAGATAGCACTCCATATTTGAATCAATCGAATATAAATATTAAGCAAAAATGTATTTAGTAATATCTTCTACCCTTTCTTTCTTATCTCCACTCAGTCTCTACTGCTACAGACTTTCACCAAGAACATGATATTTCCAGACAAGTTACTTATGTTTCTAGGTTATCAAATCTGTATATAGCTATGCAAGTACACAGTCTGGTGTTTGATTATCTGCACTTTTCAGTTGTATATTGGTCTACTTTTCATTCTTTTTTTTTTTTTTTTGCAATATTGTGCTCTGTACTGATTATTGTTAAATGACTTTACATAGTTGGCCCTCGTTATGCCTGAAAAAAATCAGATGGACAGCTTAACTACTTTGTTAATAAATGTAAAAATAATTAAAAAAAATGTAAATTAAAAATTAAATAACTAGATGTTTACCATGCCAAAAATACCTACACAAGTGTCCCTTCACTGTGTACCTCCTCTTCGTCAGCACAAATATAACTGCTTTTGGTAATGTTAAAAAAACTGATGTTCACTTCATCACATTTATCTTTTATCTCCTCCTCCTTACCCCCTAAGTGGCTTTAACTTATTGTATCCCCACTTCATTAATTTCATTGCTGACTCTCTACTCTTTTACCCTCTCCCTTTCCCACCCCTTTCATAAGCAAAAATACAGACTGTTGCCACTAGCTGTGGACCTGTCTATGGCATCCCCAACAATGTGTGACAGAGACAAAAAACATCCACAGCGTCAGCACTTGGGTTTCAGAAGCTGGAGTTTAGACTTGTATTATGAATTATGAGTGGTGAATTATGAAGCATATATATAATCTGCAATTAAATCAAGGAAATATGTATAGAAATATGATTCTATTTAATATCAGCAATGAATTTTAACCGCCACTTTGAACTTAACCAAGTTACTGAATAATTAAGACATTTTGTCTACCCAATATGAAAATGTTTCCCATATTCAGTAAAACGGTATCAATTGTATCCGTTCTCTTATTTTTATTTAAAGCTGGTAATAACACTACTATATATATAAATTTCATCCAACTAATAGTATAGTCAAACTCCACAGCAGTACACATGCATACTCTTATCAGGCACCTACTCTTTGGTAAGCTCTCCCCATCAAAATAAAGGAAATCAACACTTACTCTAAATTCATAATGCAACTCGAAAAGCACTTATTCATGCAAACCAAATGCTCCTGCTTCAAAACAGGACATATCACCTAACACACTATCCCTATATTCTTTCAAAGTTCCTTTTCCTCTCGCAGATTTACTGAAGGTTGACCCACTTTAGAAACTAATGTACGTATCGTATAGTATCCTCTGCCTGTTCACTGGGATGTATAGATACAGTTTTTCTATGTAATTAGTCAGAACTACTCTGCTGTTACTTAGATTTCTGCAATTTTTGTTGGTGAAATGTTTTGTATTTGACCCAGGCTGAGCCTGAAATTGGTCAATATTGATCAGTACACTTCCCTGGTAAAAAAGAAAAATACATAGCTAGCTAGATAGATAGATAGATAGATAGATAGATAGATAGATAGATAGATAGAAAGAAAGAAACCCATAGTTTTTAGGTGAATGAAAACATAACACTTAAAAGTTAGTAATATGCATTTTGTTCAACAGAAATAAATTGTCAGAACTGTGTTCTGCACTGGACATTACCTTATCCACAGAGGTGAGCAGGGCATGAGGGGAGAGAGGGATCGCATCCTTTAGTCGAGGTGGGGGCTGGAGGAAACCATGAGTGCATGGACCTGGGTGCAGCACTTGGTTGGCATAACTAACAGATGATCAGATCAGTGATCCAGACACAGGTAACTACTAAACAAAACATTGTAGATATGGTGAGGGTATGTACGGTCTGCAGGATAATGTGAAACACCTGCATGGTCTGCAAGATGACATCCAGTGCCTAAAAGTGACATGAAATATAGGGACAGGGAGCATACTGTGTTTCTCAAATCACTGATGGCTAACATTCATTTCTGCATCCGTATAGATGATAGTAACCATCTTTTTTGTCTGATTCTGTCTGTCCTGCTGCCCATGACCATGGAAATGTTTAGATGTAAAGCAGCCAGCAAAGGTCATTCATATCCATGTGATGTGGACTGTTTCTGAGACAAGATCACTGTTGTTTATGACCAGAAAAGTCATCATTGACCCTCCTCAGACTCCACCACTGAGACACACTACAAGGCTGCCTGCTCTCACCCCCATAGTTCTACACTATCAGTACCTTATGTGTGCAGATGGATCACTGCATCTACTCATGGCCATCATCCTGGTTGTGGAAAGCATACAGCCAATGGCTTTTGACTTAGATACCCCATCAAAGTGCACAAACATACACCTATAGTTCTACACTATCCCTGTCACAGACTGCATCAAGCCAAAAAACTGCAGGCTACCAGAGTTAATGGTTACCTCCACCCCACCATTAAAGGATGCAATCCCTGTCTCCCCACAACCTTCAGCCAGTATGCATGGTTACCTCTACCCCACCACTAAAGGATGCAATCCCTGTATTTACACACCCTTTTAACCAGTATGCACTGTTACCTCCACCCCACCACTAGAGGATGCAATCCCTCTCTCCCCATAACCTTTTACCAGTATGAACTGTTACCTCCAACCCACCATTAAAAGATGCAATCCCTGTCTCCCCACAATCTTCAGCCAGTAAGCATGGTTACCTCCATCCCACCAGATAAGGATGCAATCCATGTTTCCCCACAAACTTCTGCCAGTACACATGGTTACCTCCATTACACCAATAAATGACGTGATCCCTGTCTTCCTACAAACTTCTACAACCGTGCATGGTTACCTCTATCCCACCAGTAAAGGATGCAATCCCTATCTCTCCACAAACTTCTACTAGTACTCATGGTTACCTCCACCCCATCTACTAAAAGATGCAGTCCCTGTCTCCTGACAACCTTCAACCAGTAGGTATGGTTACTTCTACCCCACCACTAAAGGATGTGATCTCTGTCTCCCCACAACCTTCTACCAGTATGCATGGTTACCTCCATCCCACCAATAAAGGACGTGATCCCTGTCTCTCCACAACCTTTTACCAGTATGCATGGTTACCTCTATCCTACCAGTAAAGGATGCAGTCTATATCTCCCCACAAACTTCTACCATTACTCATGGTTACCGCCAACCCACCATTAAAAGAAACAATCCCTGTCACCCCACAACCTTCTAAAAGTACACATGGTTACTCCACCCCACCTCTAAAGGATGCAATCCCTTTTCCCCTACAATCTTCTACCAGTATGCATGGATACCTCCAGCCTGCCACTAAAGGATGGAACCCTGTCCCCCCACAACCCTTTCTGCCAGTACACAAGGTTACCTTCACCCCACCACTAATAGTTATGATCCCTATCTCCCGAAAACCTTCTACCAGCACTCATGGTTTCCTCCAGCCCCCACCTCGACTAAAGGATGTGATCCCTCTCTCCCCTCATGCCCTGCTCACCTGTGTGGATAAGGTAATGTCCAGTGCAGAACACAGCTAGTCCATGCAGAGAATTGCAGAGCATGGGCTTCATAATGAATTTATCATTTTAATGTGTATTATAGGCCCCATAACCCACAGCTGTGGACTAGATGCTGTTTCCTTGTCCATACCACCTCTGCTTCACATGGGCTTCAAGTGCTGCATGTTCCTCCACTGACTGGCTGTTTTTCTCTTTGTCGAATGTGTCATAGTTTATAAATGGCTTTACTGGGATGTTTCCCTGCTGTTAAGTCTGTTTATTCACAACTTTATTGTCCAGTGTGGTGCACATTACAAATGTCTGGTTATAGGTCAATACTGTAGTGCTCCATTAGATGCATCCAGGAAGTAAAATCATCTCTTAATGTTGACCAATGACATGTCCCACCTTATTCTAAGTCTCTGCATGTACAGCAGTGTATTGCTATTTCTGTCATGGTCTACTGACTGTGGATGGGTGTCATCATCCAATGTTGCAGTCCATGTCCTGCATGCCCTACAATGCACAGTGTTCATACTATTACATGTGGTCTGCTTCTTGAGTTCATGGCAAGTTCATATATTTGCTCTGTAGTCACCTAGCAAACAGATGACCTTGTGAAAAGTTAACCTGAATGAAATGTTGGCACAGGTCAGACATATGCCAGACAAATGAGTCCTTTAGAATAGCCTGTGTGGCATGTAGAGACATTATAGATGATACCCTGTGCATTGCAAACCACCTGGGAGCTGAGGCACTGGAATCCCTTCTTCTTTAGGTATCTGGCACCCTGTGGATGTGCTGGAGCCTTGATGGGAATGTGGTTGGGAGGTTAGCATAATGGCTAAAGTGTTTACTTTCCAAACACAAGATGCAGGGCTTGATTCTCACAAGGGGATAATTGGCTCGGCCTTAAAATGGCCCACACTGACAGTTAGCCTAGTATTAATCTGTGAATCTGTGAACCTGTGGAATCAGTGGCTCCTAGAACAACATACCTTATTGTCCACTGGGATGAGTTGTCTTCACATTCCTCTTGAGTTTGTGGACAACACAATATGAAAACCTCTCATACAGTATCTTTATCCACAGTGAAGTAGTCCATAATCTGCTAGACAATTTGGTGCTGATGATGCCATCTGTATTGCTGCAGATGGCTACAATGTGCCTTGTTGCAGGCATTGACTCCAAGACTGGCTGCTAACATAT
Organism: Protopterus annectens; assembly: GCF_019279795.1. Taxonomy (NCBI): domain Eukaryota; kingdom Metazoa; phylum Chordata; order Ceratodontiformes; family Protopteridae; genus Protopterus; species Protopterus annectens. The sequence goes on along the minus strand of NC_056727.1, from coordinate 622,139,069 downwards.
GTTGTTCTGCTACATATTTATTTATATTTTTATTTATTTGACATTTGTTTACCAGGGTGGTCCAACAAGGTCTACAGAACCCATTTTCAGCAGACGTCCAGGGAGAAAAGCTCCACATACAGTACAACACAAATACAGTACAGTCCACAAACAATACAAGTGACATGAGGAATAATATACAAAAATAAGTTGATTGAATGTAAACTAGGTTACAAGATATACTACACTTCAGGACAATTCTATAGAGTACATTCTACGATGCTGTACACTGTCAAGTGTTCAGAATAGGTGATCTCAGAAGCACAGCATATCTGCTTTTTATGTGTTTGAATTACTTTGCCATGTTTGATAGTGATATTTGCATATTTATTGTCCCTCATTTGCATATGGAATATTTCCATGTTACTATGCAGTTATTTGCATACATGTGAAACCTCATTTCCATATAATTATGATACATTTGCATACATTGCATGCCATGCTATTTTTCATCTGTGTGTGTGTGTGTGTATGTGTGTGTGGGTGTGTGCTGCTTTTACTACCAGATTGCTCCCTCCCTGTGCACGGTCAGTTTCTGCACTATTTTACAAAGTGAAATGCACAAACTATCTACAAATGCCAGCCTTTGTTTTTTCTGCTGTCCTGTAAATGTTGTTTTATGGAGTTTTCTTTCTCTATTATTCTCTATATTAGATTTCTTTATAATTCACTCAGACATATTTGACTCTTAATTCTTCCAAATGTTTCCTTTCTTGCTTTTTTCAGTGATTTTTTTTTCTTTTTTGTATGCAAGTCATAATGATATTTTATTTCTAAAAGTCTGAAGGCATTTTTAAGGATTATGTATTGGCTTCTTCTTCCTTTGTTTTCTTACATTTAAAACCTGCACACCAAGTACTTTGGCTTTTGAGCGACCACTGTGTCATTGCTTGACACTCTAATGGTTTGGCTTTAATCACTCAGAGCACTTTGTCATTGTTCATTTTCAAAGTCTTCACTTTAGCATAGAATAAATCATTAAATATGTTAAGGGCAGTGATTACCTTAACTGTATTGTAATTTCAACCTAAATTGTGGAAGACAATTTGAAAGTTCAGTGATTGCTCCGCTGACATCTAGTACTGAATGAATCCCATTACTTTAGATTGCTTTATATTTTCCACATCTACTTGCTTCCTGACCACCTTATCAGGCAAGAGCTGACTGAAGCATGGCTATCATCCAGGGCAGCCATCACAAATTTTTTTTAGTTAAGCACCTTCTACTCACTCTGTACATATACACAGTTTTTGTTGTGCAATGAACCTTAAGAAATGTATACATCCTGTTCTGAGTGCAATCTTACCACTCATTATGTCCTGCTTCCTTTACAAAGAAGTGCCCCATTTCTAAACTTTAGTCTTCTTTGTGGATTTTAGCAGAGAGTGTAGACCCTAGGCATGCATGCCACATCGTCACCCTGAGAGGGCAAGCAGATATTGCAGCATCACTTTTATCTTCTCTCATTGCCACCCCTTCCTATGCCTGGCTTACTACTGAGACCTATGATTCCTGTGCCATAGGATGTTATCCCTTTATACCGTGAGGCTGCCATTACAGGAAGAAATCTAGTAGGTGGATGCTTTGGTTTTAAATAGAAAGAATGTCAATAGACCTACTCAGCTGAAAAAAAAATGACCTACTTTTTTATTCGACTGATAAGATTTTGTCTGAAAGCAGATCTTTTATAGAGTTCATATGGTATACAAATGCCTGGACTATGTCTGACATGAAACTAATTATCATTTCTGAAGTCCCTTCCATAGTAACAGAATGTATTTGTCACATTCTTAACAATGTGCTGTTAAAACAACTTGCTCTCCGTGGTTAAAAAAATCATCAACAATGAGGTACATTATAAAAAGGCAAACCTAGCTCACTGACATAGCCATTAGATATCTAGCTTTTTTTACTGAATTCTCTCTTCTATGCTACCCCAATCTTCACTAAACCTGAAGTCTGAAACCTGCATAAACTTGAGTAATTTTGCAAAACCGCAGTAAATTAAACAATAGAAAACACAACTACCTAGCCCTCAGAGAATAAAACTGGTTAGAATTACCTAGCACTCTCTTATCTAACTACAATACAAATAATTCTCTATAAGCCAGAAAATTGCCTAGCCCTTAACAACCTAATACAGCACTACTCTACCAAAAAATTCCATGTTGTACAGAAAAATTACTGATCACTCTAACCAAGAACTCCAGGGCATCATCCTGTTTAACCAACCTAGAATTGTATTTGCTGCTAATAGAGATTGAGATGCCTCCACCTTTAGCCCATGTATGTGCTGCTGTTGGTGTAAATGTGTGGGAGGCACTGTAGCCTTTAACTAAGTCTCTTTAACAGCACAGATGTCTACAGTATCCAGAGTGAGGAGAGCTTGTAGGGTGTGAAGTTTCTTGTTTAGGCTCCTAGCACTGAGCAGTAACATCTTAAGGTTGTTTGCAGTTTTTAGGAAACATAAATTCCACATCTTAGCATTTCACTGCCTTTTTATCACAACCTGGTAATTACATTTGCTGTGTCTTTAAGACTACATGACTTCAGTTGTGCCTTTAATTTCTTTTTTTTTTTTTAGATTCTGGATCTCTGTATTTGCAAGGCAGATGATTATTACTTCTCTAACATCATTTCTGTAGCAATATAATAAAGATCAATTTGCACTGTTTTCAAATTTCTCCCCAGCTGCACATTTCCATCTGAGTAATTTAGACTAGAACCAGTAGCTTATATAGCTTCCCACTGATAACAGTAGCTAATGGTTTTTATTTTACTGATAATTATATCTAATCATTCTTTGCTATACAGGTGCACCCTCTGACAGCAGATCCCTCTAAGGTGTCAATGAACAGTACAGCTTCATTACTGGATATGTTCTGCAAATTTTGATGCACAGATCTGTAGATTTTGTATTTAATTCCCCTTAGAAAAATGCAGTAGACTATTCTTGCCTACCTTTTGTAAAAATCAGCATCCTGATTTCTACCTACACTGAGGTGGACAGAACAACTGCATGTCATTTAATTCTAATTAGTAATTTTGCATTATTTACATTTGATCTACTAATTTCACGAGTTCCTGAGATATGACCAAAAGCTGTTGTATTTTATGCATAATATAATATGCATAATATGGCAATATCTTTTACTAGAACCCTTCTGGAAATAACTCATTTATTAGATTATATTTCCAAGTCATAACTCAGTACATCTGCCAGTTTTGTTACCTGTTGGTAATTATTTATATGGGCCCTCTTAACCTTTCTCTCTTGTATAGCAAGTAATGCCATTTTATCCAGTTTCTTATATTTCTGTATTGACATCCTCCCGGATTCAGTAAACTCCATGTAGGGATAGCATTATTCCTACATGGAGTGAATGGTGTCCATGTCCACATCCCCTCTCTGTAGCGCGCCTTACATATTAATGAAGGAATGCTACTGAGAGGGAGATGCAGACATGGATACTGAATGAGTGCTAGGGGGTGTGCCACAGTGCCCGCAGATCTGTAACACATCCCCTGCACTGACAAAGTGTCATACGGACAGTGAAATACTTAATGACAAGTGAAAACAATGCAGGGTGTGTGTGACAGTTACTGTAACACCCCCACCCCTTCATTGTGAAAGTGCTGCATGGCACTTTACATTAGATAACAGTGTCCATGGACACTGACATTAACAATGACAAATGAAAACAATGCAGGGGGTGTGTGACAGTTACTGAGTCACACCCCTTTCATTGTGAAAGTGCCGCACAGCACTTTACATTAGATAACAATGGCCACAGACACCGACATTAAGAATGAAAAGTGAAAACAATGCAAGGGGTGTGTGACAGTTACTGTAACACACCCCCTGCATTGTGAAAGTGCCGTACTGCATTATTAAATAAAATAAATTAAATAAAATAAAAAAGAAAATAAAACTGCTTTCCTGTGTAATAGGTAAATACCTTGTCTTGGTATTCAGACCATACACCTACTACATGGCAAGCAGTGATTCTAACCACTAAGCTAATGGAGCTGATTGAATTTCAGCTATACATTTGTACATAGCTTCTTCTATAGCTGCAATTTGGACAGCTCCATTAGCTAAGGGAGCTGTTTGAATTTCAGCTATAGAAGAAGCTATATACAAAAGTATAGCTGAAATTTGGACACCTCCCTTAGCTAACGGAGCTGTCCAAATTTCAGCTATAGAAAAAGCTATATACAAATGTAGCTGAAATTTGGACAGTTCTGTTAGCTTAGTGGTTAGAGTCACAGCCTACCATAGCAAGACAGGACATTTAGCTTTTACATGGGAAAGCAGCTTTATATTTTTTAATTTTATTTAATAATGTAATAATTAATATTTGTTAACCAGGGTAGTGTAGATGGACCAAATTCCCAGTGTCAGTGGAGATATAAAGTGAAAACCCACATTTAAACACAAGTGTCTCATACAGTACAGTTACACCCCAAGGTAATGTAATGAATGCACATAAGGGGAGGTCATGTAAATTATACAATGACTGGTCAGTTATATTCCAAAAGAGCACGCTGATTGTTCAGCCCAATCAGCGTGCCCATTGTAAATCCTAGCATATACCAATGGAAAAAGATCTGGTTGCCCCGACTCTATTCCATTGCTATATATTGTAATTTGATATATATTTTTTCTTTAACAAAAAAAAAAAAAAAACATAATCCGGACTCTGGGCATAGCAGAGAGACAGGATGGAGAAAATACTAAGAAAATCAGGGTACGTTATTCAAAACTAAAGACACGTACATGAATTTCCTTGTATTTCCTCCATTCTTTCTCTCTCCTACCCCTAAACTGACATTTTATTTTTGTATTTAAAAAAAATAGAAAACAAAAATGGAGCAATTAAGATCTTCTTTTCTGCGTTGCTTCCTTTGCAAAGCACTGATGTACAGGGTATGCATGGGAATGCAAGTCCCAATATGCATGAGCAGTACATCAGAAAAAGCCCCTGGATACTGGAAAAAGTGGAAGGACAGCACAGCACTGGTAAACAAAGATATTTATTTAAGAAAAGTAAATATTTTCTCTTAAATAATGTCATTGTATATTAGCAATAACTGACCCTGTGGTTGTGGTACAGTAAGATTTAACTGCGGTTGCCTTTATTTAATCACTCAGGCTTCACCCTCATCATTAAACCACAACAACCATGGGTAAATCTTAATATACCCCACTGACATTGTTGGTTATTGCTTAAGTAAAATATATACATCTAATAATAATGTTTCAGTAATGAGTAATTAATATTCAATTCTGACTTATTTTTTAAATAAAAACATTTGTTTGCCCTTAGCTCAGTTTTGCTAAGCACTGCTAAACCAAGCTAATAAATGCTTAAACAGGACCTGTCTGAGCAATACTTAGCAGTGATCAGCTCTGCTAAGCTGGTCTGAGCATTACTAAGAAGTCACATTCTAAGTAGTATTCAGCTCAGCTAAGCAGATTTGCACACTGCTAAGCACTGCTCCACTCAGTTTAGCAGGTTTGCGCACTGCTCATCTTGGCTCAGCATTTTTGAAAATGGTCCATTGATGGCAAAGGGTGAAATTATGGCCTTATTTAAACTGCACAGGCAGGAGTACTGGCAAGAAAGTGATGAGGTTAAAGCTACCAATATAACACTTGCAACAAAACCAAAATCATCCTGCTAAATGCTAGGAGTCTAAAAGTGAAACTTCACTCATTGCAAACAGTCTTAACCATGGAAAATGCTGACATATGCACAATCACAGAAACCTGGTTCAAAGCTGTAAAAAGCCCCCCAGCCATACCTGGTTACTCACCCTATCATACAATCAGACCCCAAACTGTGGGTACTAAAGCCAAAGGAGGTGGAGTTTCAATATATATTAAAGACATGCACACCTCCAGGCTGGTCAAACTGTATGAAGCACAGGAGACACTCCAGGTGCAGCTAACCACTGGCAACACCCCTATACAAATCATAGCTAACTACAGGCCCCCAAATCTGACCCAAGATGTCCATACTGACTATCTAGACCTGTTTGAATATATCCAGATTCAACTTTTTACCTAGATCCTGGGTGACATTGACTACCCAAAAATAGACTGGAAGTACTACTCATGCCAGAGCACAAATGGCCAGAGATTTCTCAATTTTGTCAATGCAAATGCTTTGGAACAGTTAGTCAATGCCCCCACAAGAGGTGATAATATCCTGGACTTAATATTAATCAACATGAGTAACCACTGCAACATCTCTGCAGTATCATCCTTCCTTGTAAAATCAGACCATAAAGCGGTCATGTTTGAAGTCACCATCTCCCGTGACCTCCCTCTAGCTAGGGTCAAACAAAAAAAGGTTTTCCAAAGCTGATTACAGCCTCCTGAGGGATGGTATAAACAGCTTTACAGCCCCTCACCCTCTCTAGGAACTGGCACCAGTATCCAAAACTATACCAAATAACTATATGAACATTTATATAGATTCATGGAATCAGAAATACCTGACAGGACTAAATCATCCTCCTACAAGGAAGAATAAACCTGTCTGGTGGACATCTGCAATAAATAAACTCTATAACAAAAGAAAAAAAGTGCTGTCCAGGAACAAGAAGGAGCAGGTGCCCAATTGGAAGCAATCTCTCCTTAGCCTAACAAGCATATAAGAGCACTAGTGAAATCCTCTAAAGCAAACTTCGAGTCCAAATTGGCCACATCTGCTAGAGACAATCATAAGGCCTTCTTCACATATGTCCATAATCTCAAAGGTAGCACCAGATCTGTTTAGAATTGGTAGTCAAGGACACCACATATACAAATGCCGTAGAATTAGCAAACCTGTTGGCTGACATATTCACCAAAAATTTCACCCCTCTGTCCCTCCATCAGTAAATCAGGACATTCCCAGTACCTGCCCCCTTCCCCTTATATCTAGGGATCAAGCTATCACTGCCCTCTCAAAGGCAAAATATACAGCCTCCATGGGACATGATAACATCCCAGGCTGCATCCTACATGAACTCAGGCAGGAACTTGCAGCAGCATTAGGCGCCCTATTCAACCAAAGCCTCACTACCAGCTTTGTCCCAGCTAAGTGAAGGACAGCCACTGTCAACCCTTTACACAAAGGAGGAGCATCCACCGATCTGGGAAATTATAGACCCATCAGCCTAACTAGGCTGATCTGCAAGGCCATGAAATGGATTATCATGGACCTCATTAACAAGGACACTATCAACCTCCAAACACTTGATCTGACACAGCTTGGCTTCATGAAGGGGAGATCATGTCTGCTACATTTGGTCAACATTTTTGAGACAGTCACCAAAGCCATGGATGAGGGGAAGACAGTGCACACCACCTACCTTGACCTGGCCAAAGGCTTTGACACTATTCCCCACTTGGGCATAATAGATAAACTCTCTCAACTAGGCATCAATCTGTATGTTACCAAATGGGTAGCTAACTGACTCACTGATAGAACCCTCCTAGTCAAAATAGGGGAAGCCACCTCAAGCAGGAGACCCATATCAAGTAGCATACTCCATGGTTTGTTCTTGGGGCCTCTATTATGTGGGATATACTTTTCTGAGGTACAGGCTAAAACCAGTGGGCTATGGCTGACCAAGTTTGCAGATAACTGCAAGCTGGGAGCTGTTATTAATTCCCCTAGTGATGTGGGCATCCTCTAAGATGGTCTCACCCAAACAAATGACTGGTGCCAGAAACATAGCTTAAAGCTGAATACAAAAGTGTGCATCATCATCCCCTTTGGGGAGAGTGATGTCACCACAAAGTATCACATTAATAACAACATCCTAAGCATGCAGTCAGTTGTGAGGGATTTGGGCACCCAGATTGATAGCAACCTGACTTTTGACCACCATGTTGCTTTTATTGTATGGAGACCTTCCTACATGGCCCACCTCATAAGTAAGGGTATCTCATCCAGGGACAAAGGGGTCATAACATCCCTATATTCTTCCCTTATAAGCCCCATTATTGAGTACAATTCCCCATTTGGCATGTACCTTGCAAAGCACATGCAGCAGCTGGATAGACCACAGAGATTCCTCACCAGGAGAATGGAGGCTCTCAAAAATCTACCATACACAGATAGGCTAAAAGCCCTATCCCACTGCTGTGTGTCATACAGACTCCTCAGAGGTGACCTCTATCTGGAATACAAGGCCATGTCTGACCCAGCCCTGATGGAGTTGCTGCATATCTGTAAGACAAACTAAAGTCATGCAACCTGCATGCAAGGCCTTAACCTGGTCGGCAACATGAGTAGAACTTGTTTGCGGGATAGATTTGTGTCCCAAAGATGTGGCCGACTGTGGAACAGAGTCCCTCTCCATGTCATGCAGTGTACCTCTCTATGCCTCTTTAAGAGGAACCTGAACAACTGGATGGGAAACAGAACGTGCACCCCTAAGATCCCACCTGTGTCCTTGCTGGACAGGGGAAACAGGTGCTGACTTTGAAAGAACACGGGCAAAAGTCTTGGCTAGGCCTATAAGGGCCTCCACACAAATAACCTAGTATCATCTGATGAACCTATGAACCTATTACCATATATGTTTGTTGTAATTATTTCAGGCTGTCCTGCAAAGTTGTCTGAAATTATTCCTTTTTGAGTCTGAACTCTGTAGTTACTGTATTGATTATTGTCTTGTTCCTTTATTAGCTATTATTAAATATAGATAAACCTTGTAATTGTGTCTGGTCTGTATAGAACTAAGTAAGCTCTTAACGTACTTGCATGTGTATTCGGTGACACTGTATAGCCCACACCAACAGACTCAGTCTTGGTTACACTTACCATTTGGCTAATAGGCACATCATACAGTAGGATTTGTCACCCTTTTGTATGGGCCTTACAGTAGCTGATAAAGAGCTGGATTATGGCAGTTGGAACTACCATTAAGTCTGGGCAAAAGGGGCCATAGGGGATAAACCTGTGCCAGCCTTTCCCAGGAGTGTGTGTGTGATTCATAAATCAAATCTTAAAGTGTGTGTGTCAGCTACTTGGGCAGGGACACAAAGCACAGGCCAGACAGAGAGGGTGATGAATGTTTTGGTTTGGGCGTTCTGCTGAGATGTCAGCCATATAGCTGTGCCAGTGGGGAGTTTTATTGGGGATCTGGAGAGAGAAGGAGAAACCAGCCCCAGACTGAATGTGATCTCTGTGTGCTCTGAAGGGTAATCGTAATTTACTGTGCGTGTATTTGTCATCCTCCCATTGTGTACATCCCTCACTGGTGGTAGTAGTGATGACTGAGACTCCTTCATTACTGGGCCAGTGCAGGGCCGTCACACTGACAGTATGTACTGGTGGATGCAGCTGACATATCACATCATGTACTATCCTTGTGCCCGTCTCAGTCTGCCAATGTCATACAGGATTATTTCACAGATTGTCCAGGTCTCCCTAAGCATTCCTGACATATTCTGACTAGGTCAATGTGTACCCCACACCTGTATCTGAATTCCTAACACTTATGGCTAGCATACCTGGTGAGACCCTGCAGCAGGACAGCAGGTTATAGGTACTAGTAGTGGGGGGATGCTGGCTCTGGCTCAAAAGCAGTGCATACATCCTGTGCATGAAATATAAGGGAATGGATACAGTACCAGATATTCATGTACCATTACTGTGTCCCCAGAGGTCTGGCATGTCACAGACACATTCTCCAGACTCTGTGGACAACCATCATGTATTGTCCACCTGGTGTGCAGGAATACATATTTGTCCGGCGGGGGGGGGGGGGGGTCTACATCTATCAGGCACATGTACCCATTTTGCAAATGTCTGGGTACTGCAGATGTCAGACACCTATAAGGAGGTACCATACACCACATATACACCGCTCTCTGTTATTGTGTACCCCAGATGTTCCTGGAATGTCCACATGCACCTGTAGTAGCACTCACCTATATGTCATATGTAGGCTGGATGACATGTTATAGTAACGTTGCTCATAGGGGACACACAGCGGTTGATGGCAGTGATGTCTGTGGACATGTAACAACACAGTCTGTCACAGCAGTCAGGCCATGTCTGGTAGCCCTGGTACCATCTCTGGTTACCAGGCTATGGGCCGTGAGCATACATATGCCTAGCCCACATGTTAGCATATGCGTATGCAAGGCAGCAGCTGATGTCCTCATCTAATAGGGACACAGGTGGTATCCCAAGGGTGTATGTGCTGTTAACCAACCAGTTGACCAGGTTACACCTGCAAAGGTTTGGGTAGCTAACCTGCCTGATGTTCCCATTCCACTGTAGGTTGCATGTGTGACACACATGTGAGCTGTCCACAAGGCAGTCCAGGTCACTCACTGGGTTGAGTGTGTAAATGTGTGTTACCGCAGTGGAGCATGGCTTGCAGTTGTGCAGCAGTGACAGCAATGTGGGGTCTGTGATTTCTGTGCATGCCACAGTGACATAACCCCTGAGGAGTATGTATGACACCAGGTAGAGGGTGGGCATTATAGCCTAATACCATGACAGACCATTCAGCATCTACATTGGAAAGCATGTTTATATTAATGTTAATTTTACATTTTTATATTACTGTTACTTTTATTTACAGATGTAGTTATTGACATTTGCAAGGAACAAGTGCCAAACATAAAAAAATATAAACCAGATGCATTTAATGTTCATAAAAAAGGTCAAGTTTAAGCATAGCTGAGTGGTTTTGCACAGTGTGGCATGGTGCTCAGCAATGCTTAAATGAAATATGAGTTATATACAGCAGTCTAACAGCAGATCCTCACTGGCTGAATGATTAGGGCACCTGCACTTCTACATTAGGTGCAAGGGTTGAATTGTGACCATTTGGCTTTTTACAAGTTATAGGGAAATATTGTAAATGTTTAATTTATTTTGTATATATTATAATATGTTTACTGTGGTGGTCCAACTTGACCAGAAGCCCATTTGTAGTGGAGACCCGAGTATGAAAGCCCCAGTTACAATCAGGTGTCCCAAACTATTACAGTTACAGGAACAGATAACATAGTTAAATGAATAAGTTTAGGAGCTATAGTAAAATAGATGCACCTAAGAATGAAATAACATTACTGAACAATAAGTTACAATGCTGTTGTATATATCTAAGCAGTAATTAGCTTGATATGCAAAGCTAAGGGCAGTAACAAATTAATCAGACACAGCAAGCTTCAAACCAAGGACTATCTGCACCAAAGTCAGAACATTGCACCAGTATGACAAATCAGCTGCAAGCATTTTGTGTTTATTTTAAAATATATCATGCAGTGCATTGATGTAACATTAGGGAAAATATCCCCTAACAATTATTAAACTCAGGACCTTCTGCAACAAAGTCTGAGCATTGCACTATTATGCCAAATCAGCTATGAGTATTGAGTGTTTATTTTAAGATGTATCATGCAGTGCAGTAATGTAACATTAGGGAAAATTTATATCCCTACCAAGTATTGAACCCAGGACCTTCTGCATCAAAGTCAGACCAATGCACCACTAAGCCAAATCAGTTGTGGACATTTAGTGTACATTTTTAAATTATAACTTGCAGTACAATGATGTAGCATTAGGGGAACAACTACACCCCTACCAGGTATTAACTCCAGGGCCCTCTGAACCAGAGTTGGAGCAACACACCACTATGACAACTAAGCTGTAGGGAATTACCCCCATTCCTGTACATATATCATACGTCACAATGATGTAGCAATAGGGATAGCATACACCTCTCCCAATTATAGAAACCTGAAACATCTGAACCAAGGCTCAGTGCAATACACCAGTAGGACATCACACCTCTGGGGAATTACCGGTGTTTATACCAAGACAACCCGATTCCTAGTGACACAACTTCCACATATAATGGCATAAATGACAGATTACTTGGACCTGTGATGCAGACACCGACCTGGTACATCGTCATATAAATGCTGATGGATGTACGGGATGATCAGGTACACCTGACAACTGCACAGACTGTTGCAGAATGTCCACAGGTGTGCCACCTACTTATCATCAAATCTTAGTCATCAAAACTGTTTTGTGTGCTGAAGTACTGGCAGCTCAGTGCATATTGACCTTACAAACTCATGACAGAGATGTCAGTGTCACATGCAATAGACATCCAAACACACATGTCCATGCCAATACTATGTAACACACTACAAATACACCTCCCATAATAATGACTTAGTAGCTCTATCTGTTACATTCCTAGCATGTCTCACATCAGGACACCCACAGTCCAGGCCCACAGTCCAGTGCATTGCACAACATTTACATGCTTGTCAATACAACATAAAAATAAATGAGCCCTGCAATGTCCAGCAGAAATGGTTGCGGATAACACAGTCACTGCCACCCACAGGAGCACATCAAAGGCTGGGAGGGTGGGATACATGTCCTAAATGTCCCCTACAACCCACTGGATGGCACTACTACTTAACATACATACCAGAGGCTCATACCACACCTGGACTTTTATGGGTCCACACACCCTGGCCATGCTGTGACGCAACAGCTGACACTTCCCCCCTCACTGACATATAAAGCATGCAGTACCCCAATGTCATTACACTCCCCATTAGGAGTCCTGTCCAGAATACAGCAGCTGTGGCCAACTACACATGCAGCAGTCTGTCTGGCTAACTGCTACAGACCTAACATACCTCCCAAACTCCTAGAGCAGGGCATTCACAAGACAACCATACATAAAGTGTTAATGGGGGAATTCTCAGGTGACAGGGACAAGTGTCGCAGTCTACCCCTCAAACATACACAGCTGATGCACCAGAATCAACTGCAGCAGCATGCATGTCCAGACAGAAAGGATGTATGACACACACATCTGCCTGTCAGCTCACTGACCCCAACACACATTGTTAAACAGTACACTGCTACAGAATCTGAAGGTCTGTTAACAATGGGCACACATAGTGTGAAGCACTGTAGAAATATATCAATCCATACACTGGACAGTATCTCTATATACCCTTTATGATGCTGTAGCTCCCACAACTCAATAATATCCTACTCACGGGCCATGAAAAAGGGGGGGCCTACATGAAGCCCTTAATTATAGCACTGTGTTGCCATGACATTGGCTAATGATAATGCAACCCAGCTGTTCTGGATCCTAGTAGCAAGTGGGAGTCACTGATTTCTGCACAGACAATCACCTGTTCCTGAGCATTACCAACAAAAGGCAAGCAGCTGCCTATGGTAAACAGCTATGACACCTTCTTCCTGAAGACAGGCTGCCATTTCCTAAGAGACCACAACTTGATTTCTTCCTCAAAGGAGTACAGCAGTATACCAGGTATGTCACACAATTACACATGGAATTGAATACAGATGGGGGGATGCAGACATGGGATATAGGAATCTCAAAAGTAGGTTTCAGCAACTTTAATGTAATGACATGTTGGTGTTATTCTGCTGTCCAGCATGTATGGCTATCACATATGGCTCTGTCAGCATTGACATATATCACACCTCTGGCCCCTGAGTCACCACAGCAATGGTCAACCCACATATCACTGATACTGGAATTTCTGTTGTACAATAGTGACAGTAAGTAGTTGTCTATACAGCAGGCATATCACATCATGTACTGTCAGTGAGCCCCTCACAGTGTCTGAATGTCATTTAGGCTTAGTTCAAGGAATGTCCTGATGTCCATGAACATTCCTGATGTACTTTTCCTAGGTCCCTGTGGACTCCACAGCCGTATTTCATTGCCTGACACTTATGGATAGCATACCTGGTGACTCCCTGCTGCAGGACAGCAGGTCATAGGCAGTAGTATTGTGGAGACACTGGCACAGCCTCAGCAGCAGTGGGCACATAGGGGCCATACAGTGTAAGGGAATGATGAAAGTAGCAGATATTAATGTACCATTGATATGTTCCGGGGGTGTGGCATGTCACACACATATTCCTAGAACACTGGGGACGACCTTCATGTATTGTCCAACTGCTGTGTAGAGGTCTACATTTGTCTGGCAGGAGGCCTACATCTATCAGGCACATGTACTCATTCTACAGACATATGGGTACAGCATATGATGGACACCTACCAGGAGGACACCTCACACCAGATATGCAGTGCCCTCTGTTATTGTGCAGCACAGATGTTGCTGGTATGTCCTTGTTTACCTGTAGTAGCACTCACCTACTTGCTGGAAGTAGTCCAGATGACATGCTACTGTAATGTTGCCCATAGGGGACACACAGCAGTCGATGGCAGTGATGGGTGTGGACACATACCAACACATTCTGTCACAGCACCAGGCCATAACTGGTATCTCTGGTACCATATGAGGTTATGTGGCATATGGGCCCTGAGCACCCATATGCCTCAGCTGGCTGTTAGTCCATGTGCATGCTTGCCAGTACCTGCTACCCCAGTCCAACAGAGACACAGGTGCTATCCCAAGGTTGTACATGGAGTTAACCATCCATTGATGCAGGTTCCACCTGCAATGGTGTTAACAGCTAACCTGCCTGATATGGACAGGGTGACCATTCCACAGCAAGGTGAGTGTGTGGTACACATATCTGAGCTGCCAACAAGCACAGTTGCTGTCACACACCAGGTTGATGGCATGTGTGTGTGTGTGTTAATACACTGGGGCATGAGTTGCACCTGTGCATCATTCCCATCATTGTGGTTTCTGTGATTGCCTTGCATGCCACACTGAGCTCACTCCTGTCGATTATGTATGATACCAGGTAGACTGTTGACCTTATAGGTTATCATTCTATGGTAGATGTTTGAGGCCCTGGCATTGCCTGGTGGGAAAATACATTGATGTTATCAGCTGCTGCATGTGCTGTGTGATGTGACTGATGAACAGGGAATCATAGACAAAACAGGGCCTTATTGGGGGGAATACAGGGATGTTTACATCCATGTCCCCTGGTAGCATGCCCATATGTATGTCTTGGACTATGTAGCAGCATTACCTTGCAACAGCTGCAGCCTTGTAGTGATAGGTCTTGGTGCCAAACACCTGTGCCCACAGATCCCTTATGACCAGTTGCGTGCCTAAGATGTATTTAGTACTGTGATAATATGTGTGGATGTCATTCTCATTAAAGGGGTTGACAATGGATGTTGTGGCATGCGGCTTGAGTCCATGTGTCTGTTAACAGTCATCTATCTATGTGAGACCCTCCTAAGCAGATTTCTACATCATTAGGGAATCTAGCGACAGTACACAGCATGCAGTCAACTACAGACATGGTTGGACATGGGGAAATGGGTGCTCCCTGCACCTCATGGGTGCACATCACACATAACAGAGGGCTGTACACAGAACAACAGGTTACTCTGCTAGATATTGGTAAACCACTTGGGGAGGATTCTCCTATGTGGCATAGGTGGGATGTGTCTGCGCACCACTGTGATTTATAACCCTGTGGTAACATATGGTGTGATGTATACATGGAAGTGTTATATCTATAATGGATAGGTGGTTTATGCCATCACAGGGTTTGTCCAGGACAAGGTAGGCGGTTTGTAGTGTCACCTCCCATCCATGCATATGGTGACTGTGTCATACAGGTCAACCAAGTGTAACAGACATGACCCCTTCCTGGACAATGCCTAACTGTCCATGATGGAGTGTGTGCAGGTCACCAATGTCATGGTTAATGGGTTCCAATATAAACTGTGCCATGACCTTTGCTTGGTGTATCATGTGACTGAGTGGTGTACACCACACCATACTCTGGAGGGGTGACAGTACTCGTCCATCAAATTGCTGGGGCAATGGCAATAGGCAGTCCTCCTTTGAATACAGTATACAATGGTGTTACAAGGTTATGGTTTGGGCCGTGTAGGATGCACCCTGTGCTGTTGTTGTGTCCCATGGCAGATGTATACCATGATGTTCAGCTAGCAGTGGTGAAGCATTCCCCACATTTAGGAGATGGGTGAATTTGTGTATTTGATGTACTGACAGTGAAGAGAGGGGGTGGCACTTGTACTGACTGTGTCAGTCATCCAGTATGCCATACCAACAGCACTGGTATAGCTGGTGTCCATGACCACCACAAGTAAGCAGATGCAGGTGCACCATGTGCTGTTGCAGACATATGTGCAGTAGGGGAGAGGACTGCCTGCAGTGGATGTAGACAAAGTAAGTTCATTGTCTGTGGTGGAGGTGTGCAGGACTGATCCCATTCTCACGTACACATTATGGAGACATTGCTCCAGAATGGGCAACTGTCCCTACTTTGCGTCAGATAGTGGTATGTCATCCCTGTTATGGACAGTATGCACTGCAGATGTCCACCAGACAGGTATACATATCCTACCAGACGAAGGTGTATGCCTATAGTGTATAGTATACTACACGCATCTATAGACATGCACATATAGCGCTTGTGTGTATGTGTGCCTATTGCTGCCAGTCTTTGATGAGGTATTGGGGACTGTGTGGCTGTGTACACCCCCCAGGAGGATGTACTACATGTTGGAGGTATATGCATGGCTGACCGTAGCTAGACAGGTATTGTGGGAGATGGTGAGTGCAGACATGACTGCTTGATGTTAATGTTGTCATAGATGATGACACTGTAGGTATGCTGCAGTGGTAACCTCTGTTGTGTATTGTCAACTGCACTACACCTACACCTGTGTGGGTAGCCCCTGGCTGCACTGAGGTGTTTGTAATTGGACTGGTGACATTTCTCCGGGCAGTTGTGTGCTGTCATGGATACACCTTACAATGCATGTTACAGTAATTGAAGTGACTCGGGTTCAGGGTACAGACATAACTCCTAATACAGTTGATGATTTCCATATAGGTAGAATGGGATTACTGGTCACATGTGATGGCTGGCAGCTAGCTGTCATCTGCATAGGTGTGTGCTACCAGTGGTAAACTGCCCATGCAGTGTTCCTAATGCATCTTACTGGCTCTACAGCGTGGAGATGTTTATGTGTCTCATATTTACTGAAATACCATCTCCCATGCCATTACTGGCTTCCCCTTTATGTTCTGAATGTATGATAGGATGCTTGATCAGGTTAGGCTGGGGTGCTCTCTGCAGCTGTGAACCATCGTGTGTGTGACTGCACAGATGTCTAGAGTTCCCAGGGTTAAGAATGCTTGCAATGAGGTCTGAGTCATGTACACTCCTTTACCATTTAGCAGCATGGCCTTCAGTGTGTGCTGCACTGACAGTTGCATGTTGGTATTGATTACCTCACCACAATTACTAATGGGGTCACTACGGGGCTGCTGACAACCAGTGCCAGACCCATGAAGACCTGTGAAGACAGATGGCGGCCATCACTTGCAGAGGATTGTAGTCTGTAAATCATATCATCCCACAATCACAGGTACTGGTACACTGGGAATATCACAAGATAAAAGGGGGACATATTAAGGCCAACCATTTCATGACTGTGTTGTGCCATATGTCTGGGTGAGAGTAGAATGCTGTTTAAGGCTAGGGACATACCTGCCTGGGACACATAATCAGTGTACCCACTCCTGTCTCACTGCATATAGTCCAGGACTGTACATGTCATGCCAGGAACACCTACAGGTACTGTGACAAATTCACGACAGTACCTGTTGGTGAGAGACAGTGGTGCATATGCAATATGGTGGATTGTGTCACCTGTTTCAACCTTGATGCAGGTGAGGATGGTTTGCATGGTACTGTGTCTGACATGAATGGGGTGTGCTTTCCTGAAAAAGGGCAGCCTGTGGTAGACAAACATGTTTCTTCAGTGGATAATTTTGCTGTCTTATATGTGATTCTGGCCTGTTGTGCTGGTAATGCTTACAGAGTTATGTTCACATATATGGGGCAGATATTGAGGGGCTGAGTACAACATTGCCATCTAGGCATGCCACAACCCACCTGTGGTAAACCTGTTAGATACAGAGTGGGACAGTACTGAATCTGGGATGTCTGTGTGCAACAGGTGTTGAAGGCCATGGATAACATCTGTGTGCTACCTTAGCCTTTCCACTTGATGCTACTGTCTGCATAGGCACATTCCAGAATGGCCATGCTGATAATGTTTTGTAATAATGACCAAGGAAGTAACGTCCACCGTTTGCCTGGATGTAGTCCCTTTAGCGATGCGGTAGAGCATGCACAAGCATTTTCTGACCGCTGCCACTACTTGTTGCTTGAATGTGACAGTGTTATCCTCCTGAGT
>NC_056727.1:622090826-622115826 GCF_019279795.1 Protopterus annectens | reverse complement strand
GGGTAGAAGTCATAACATCACACACAGGGTTATGGAATTCACATCTCTGACTCTACGTGTTTAGCAAGTTGCCCATCATTGTGACCCATACATCTGCTGTGCTCTTCTGAAAGTTTGTGTTGCACTGTTGCTATAAGGCTACATGTTGGCCTTAGCTGTCAAACTCTTACAGACACATATCTGGACAGGCTAATAGATGACAGTTGTACATAAGCCAGACATGGGGACAAGGGTCTTAATATTTCTGATCCAAATGTAAACAGTTGGAAGAAGGTTTTTGTATTAGCTTTCCTTTTCTTATGAGTATGAGGTCTGCATCTCACCTGTCTGCCATTGATGTTTTCACATCAACCAATTTTGTTTACAGATAGTTTGCCAGGCAAATGGAAAGTTATGCCAAGCAGAAGAGATATAAATGCATAGGTGTGGACATTCTGTGAATCCCTGTAATTCCAGGGGTATGGATGGTGCCCACTTACTTGTTGTCAGTACTGACATAGTAACATGGCAGCCTTTATATTCTGGTAGTACACTGATCTGTCCCACCCTGTTGTTGTACTAGGCACCACATACATTACTTAGTGCTGTGTACTATCCATATGTGTGGACCCCTGTCCCTCCACCATCCAGCTTTCCTGCAATAACATATATTTATTCTGGACAGTCTGTATAACTCCTACTGTGGGTGTAGCTGATATGCAGATTTGTTGCCACGGGCAGTCTGGAACCACGGACCCTGACAACCACAGTCCTATAGTTAGTCCAGTAGGTCACAACAGCCACCAGTAAGTGCTGTGTACTTCCTGACACTATTAACCACAAACATACAGAGGAAATTGACCCCTGCATATTGTAGAACTGGAACAAGGTATCAAGTTAATTGTGACAAGCCTGGGAATGTGTGGTCTGCTGCTATTACCTTACAAACGTACATGTCACTGCAGTTCTATGTGAACACGGGTGTGTTAGGGGGGGAATCATACCGCTCAAATGTATACATCTTCACTGACTGTCCAGATGTTTGGCTCATATTTTGGTTCCATTTTTCATTACACATGTGGTTGTATGGCAAATATTAGTGAAATCGCTTAAGACCAAAGTTAGAAAGTTATGACAGCCATTTGGGCTTCAGACCTCTTGCCCACACTACAGAGAGGTCATGCTACTGCAACGGCTGTTATTGCATCAACTTTCAATGCTTGTAAGAGCAATCTTTATGGCATGTGCCTGTTTTTGAACCTTTGCCACACATTTCTTAATGGCTTTGTACTGCTTTTCTGCTGTTGGAGTTTTAGACATATGTATGGGACTCCAACATTGATATCCATGCATTTGTCATATGACCCCACTGTTTGTAAGTCCCTCACATTGTGCAGGGGATTTTGCTGGCACAAGCCCTACTGCATATTGTGTGGTGGGCAGAACCTGGCAGTGTGTGCCTGTTGTCCCACATAGCTGCCCATTGTCTGCTGCTATCCCAGTAACCCACTCCATTCCCATGCATGCATGCAGCAAAACCATACATATGCTACCACAGTGTACCATTCATTTATTGTTAAGAAGGGTGACTTACCTTGTAGCAGCAGCAGTTGTAAGGACAGTGCTTTAGGACCGGTAAGGTATAGGTAGTGTGATGTGTGTGGCATCCTTTTTACTGTGTGTGTGAGTCGGAGAGAGGTGTCAGTCCCTGGGTCCCTAGGGTGTCAGTGTATGTGCTATGTGTTGCCTCTTTGCCAGGGCTAGGGTGTACTGGGCATACCTACATCTGCCTACAGGAACAAACTGAGGGGGCTCATCTTCTGAGTCCTACTGTGCCTGTGGTGACCTTGGCACTTGTGGGGGGACTGTGTGTCCCTTCCCTGTGAGGTTCCTGCCACAGCTGTTTCTGCAGGATCATATTGTGCAGCATGGCACATACTATGAACATGTGTGCACATGTGGCTGGAGAGTACTGCAGGGCTCCACCTGATATGTCAAGACAGAGGAACTGTGACTTGAGCATCCCAAACACACACTCTACAATGTTCCTAGTTTTGCACATGTGTATCACTATGGCATTCTTCAGAGTATGTGTGTATGTGTGTGTGTGTGTGTGTGTGTGTGTGTGTGTGTGTGTGTGTGTGTGTGTGTGTGTGTGTTCATTTCTGATTGGTGTCATCATCCACAGTTCCATTGCATAGCCAGCATCCCCCAGGAGATAGCCATATGGGATGTTCCCTCTAGCAAATGCCTGTTAGAGCTGTATGGCATGCCAGATGTGAGAGTCATGATAACTGCCAGGGCTGCCAGCACCACATTGATAATAACACCCTGGGAATTGCACATGACCTGTCAGTTGATGGAGTGACAGCACTTGCAGTTGACATAGATCCTACCCTCTTCACCAGGTGGTGCTTTGATGTGGACATGGGTGCAGTCTATGGCACCCAGTACCTATGGGTAGTGTGCTTCATGGTGGACAAGATGTATATTGCTGGTCCTCACCTCAGGGTTGCTGGGGAAATAAATGTGCTCACTGGCATGTCTTAGCATGACATCCAGGAACAGGTGGAGTACCCTGGATGTGAATGCCTGTGAGACCCCCATGATGTCCCCAGTAGGTCTTTGAAAAGTACCTGTAGCTAGTATTCTTAAGGGTACACATACCTTTGTTTCCACTGGGATGGGTTCCCCTCTGTTGGCTCTGGGTCTGAGGTGAGGGCGGCAGAGCTCAGTGATTTGTTGAAGTATGTCCCTGTCCACCATGTAGCACTCTACTATATCTAGCTCATGTAGTCCCTGAAAGGTTACCCTGGGTCTGAACACTCTTCTCCTCTTCAGTCTGGGCCACTTGTCAGTATCATCATCATCACCGCCCTCAGTCTGTAACATATAGAGATGTAGCAAAGTAGCAGCAGCCCCAATCATTTTGTCAGTTAAAATTCCCAAGTGTGTACTCCAATGGTGCTGAGTATGTAGGAAAATCAGATTGAAGGGTGTTTGTATACTTTATACTGGTGTGCCGCAGATGCAGCCTGTGTGATTGGCTAACTACAATACATTCCACCTGCCAGCTACATTATTGAGGGGTTTGAATGAGCCACTGTGAGTGGCAGAGGCTTTATTAGTCATTTAGAGTTGATTGCCTTTTGGCTGCTATTTCATTTTTCCCCATTTCCTCCGATCTTAAGGCTTTAAAACTATTGCAGCTAGTGGGAACATTGCTGAGTAGAAAGGGCCCTCCCCTGGACACAAAACGGTCATCATTTCTGAAGTCAAGTAAACATAGCTAATCAGCCTCAGACACACCCCCTTGCTTAGATGTGCTTATCTGGTTTCAGAAATGATGAGCAGTGCTTAGCAGTGCACAAATCTGCTTAGCTGGGCTGAATGCTGCTTAGAATTAAACTTCTAAGCAATGCTCAAACTGGCTAGGCACAGCTAAGCACTGCTAAGCATTGCTCAGTTTTCATTTAAATCAATGTACTCATTATTGGCATATTATTAAGTGCATATGTTTTATATTACATGACATCCCCCTATGTGCTTTGATTATATTACCTTGGAGTGTGACTGTACTGTATGGACACTTGTGTTTTCATGGGTGAGTTTATATCACATATCTACTGACATTGGAAATTTGGACCAGCTACATTACCCTTATTAACAAATATCAATTACTACATCAATAAATAAAATAAAATTATTTAACAATGCTTTCCCATGTAAAAGCTGAATGGCCTGTCTTGATATTTGAACTGTAAACTACTACAAACAAAGCCAGAACTCTAACCACTAAGCGTATGGAGCTGTCCAAAGTTTTGGCTATACATTTCTATATAGCTCTTTCATAATACAAATACAGTGGAAATAATGCAACCATTTGAAATATATATATCAAAACCTGCCATTCTATCAACTTTCTAAGTTTGTAAGAGGAATATTTAAAAACTATCCCTATTTCTGGTCTTTTGCCCCACTTTTAGTACTGTATTTGTCCAGACATGTAAGCTTCAATGTGTTTACATCAAGCATGACACACCCCCTTTTCATGTCAGCTGCCTCTTCTGCCTACACCACCACATTATAGCCCCTATACAGTTAGGTACCTGCAGACATAGTGGCTCATTTTGTTATTAAGTAAACTTAGCTAATTTGCATACACTTAATTACCTATACCCTAGTTACAGCATAACATGAGAGCCTAGGTCCTTAGCAACCACTGTTACCTGCCATTGTATGAGTGCATGCTGGCCATTATAATTGGGAATTTACTTTTAGCTTAAATAATCCCCTTTTAGTATTTTAATTTTATATTTTGTCAGATTCCCTTGCTTGGGCACCACTGCACTCTGCTTGCACATAGCTTATGTGCACATAAAATTAACCTCTGATTTTTTTACATTTTGCATCTTTTTACATGCCAATGGCTATAGTTTTGGCCATTTGCATGCTTGATGCAACTAATACATGCTTTACTTTGAGTTGTCATAGCCCCCCCCCCTTTTTTTTGCAGTGTGGTACAAGGACAGTTCCCACATACATTTGGTATGCAAACACTGCTCCCACATGGATGTCTGTCTGCTTCCTGGATCAGTAAATCACCTCATTTGCATGGTTTTCACCCAACAAATGAGGTGATTTACATTCTGCGATCGCCTCTGTGGTAAAACAGTGCTGGCAGGCTCGTGCACACCCCCAGCACTGTTTCCTGGATCGCAAAGGCTCCAAACTCCTTGTTCAAGCCATGACACTATGCTTACATGGAGATTAGCTCTGTGTAAGCTTTATTGACTTACCCCCATCTTTTATGCTGTTATCCAGGCTTAACTTTTACTTGCTCAGTTAATGCCATTTTTTACTTTCATAAATGTATCATTATTCTTTCTCTTTTCAGATCATATAATACCGACAAGTCATTGTCTCATTCTGGGCTATATGCTTTGTTCTGATGCTGTCAGGCACTTGTGTAGTATATAGACACACATACACACACACACACATATGCGCGCACGCACACAAAGTCATGCATGCATTTGGACGTGTCCGAGTGTGCTCACATACACACACATGCACATATATTACATTGAAAAGACAGTTTTTTCAAAGCAGAAATCATGGGAGTGTTTCACCAATCCCCCCCCACTTTTGTCAAAAGTCTGTATGTCTGAGTGTGAGATTAGTGGGTGTTATGCCTGGTATGTTTGCGGGAGATTGACTGCTGGATGGATGTGTGTTTGAATGGAGGGATGTTTCACTGACATAGTATGTGTGACTGTGTCTGTGTGAGTTTGTGTATGTGTAAGGTTACCACATGAAAGTGTGTGTTGGACTATGTGCATGCTTTTTACTTTTGTGTGTGTGTATGTGTGTGTGTGTGTGTGTGTGTGTGTGTGTGTGTGTGTGTGTGTGTGTGTGTGTGTGCGCATGTGTGCGCGTGTGTGCGTGTGTGTGTGTGTGTGCGTGTGTGTGCGTGTGTGTGCGTGTGTGTGCGTGTGTGTGCGTGTGTGTGTGTGTGTGTGTGTGTCTGCGTGTGTGCGTGTGTGCGTGTGTGTGCGTGTGTGTGCGTGTGTGTGCGTGTGTGTGTGTGTGTGTGTGTGTGTGTGTGTGTGTGTACACACAGAATTTTGTTAGTTTTTCTCAGACATTGATGGAATCTGCAATTGATGAATAGTAATCGATGTTGATTCCAATGAAAGTTTCTTTCTTGGAACTGACATAAACTATATATATATATATATATATATATATATATATATATATATATATATATATATATATATATATATATATATATATATATATATACACATACACATGTATTTCTGAGAAACAGGATACTGTTTCTTGTCACAATGACTACATTTTACTGCTTTTTCCATAATAGGTTTCTTCTTATAGACATACGGCCCTTTTATTAATGTTAGCTTGCTGCCTGAGTCCCACAGTGCCTGCAATTCATTGAAATTAATTAAAACTTTGCACTTAACTTGGCAATTGTACTGTAACAGAATGCACACTCAGGGGGGATTCAGTCATCCTCCGTGTAAGACTAACTAAGTCTTTCATGGAAACGGCAGCCTAAGAGTATGATGTCAGCGCACCATGCATATTCATGAGGGTGCGCTAACTCAACTCCAAGGCTAACACGGAGCATGTAGGAGTGCAGGGGGCATGTCAGACTGCCAAGCAGTCCAAATATCCATGCCCCTGCAAGTGCCTAAATCTGCAAATGTCAGCAGATATGAGCGAGTCTGCTCAAATGTGTATACCCCCAACAGTACACTCCCCCACATTCAAAACCCCTGTACAAATGGAATAAAATGTAAAACAATTTTTTTTATTATTCCCGATATAGCTGCCCGCATTTGTGCGTGTGTGCATGGGTGTGCCCATTGCTTAGCTACAGTTAGCAGTTTAGACATCGAAGAAGATAATAAACCACTTATATGCAAATTAAGACAAATAGCAATAACGTAGTGGTAGAGCCTTCGCACAAAGAGGCGGCATTCCCAGTTCGTGTCCCACCACTCCCCTTTACATTTTCTGTAGGAAATCTGTGCATAAAAATAATTTCTGACATTTACCTTTTAAATTTTATTAAAATGCATTGAAATGGCCTATGTAGTAGTGAACGATATTTTAAATATATATAAGAAGGTGAAACGGTCATGCACACTAATGAATGCATAAGTAACCTATCTTAAGCAATGTGAAGCACTGCTAAGCAACATTTACCAGTATTAAGCACATTTAAGAATAATTGCCCATAGCTAAGCACTGCTTTAGCTAGCGCAAAGGCTTTGCACATAGTTGCGCATCGCACCAACTAGCGCAAACAAAATATGTTTGCGCGGAGCTGCACACTGAGCCAACTAGCACAATGTCGGGCAACGTAGAGCAACATAGAGCAATGTTGGGCAAAGTTGAGCAAAGTCGGCTAAACATAGCCACATCTGCTAGCTGGTCAGGCCAGTAGTAAAATAAAAAGCAATGACAGGCTTCGAACCCGGGATACTGTGCACCATAATCACAGTACTGAACCACTAAGTCATGACAGCTTTTGCTGTTCATACACTGTCAACATACATATACATATTAATCAAAGTTTACTCAGTGCTAAGCAGGTGTGCACTCAGCTGAGAATTTTCAAAACTGGCCAATCACAAATAAGTGCGGGAAATGCGGCATATTTAAGCTCCATAGGCAGGAATAATTGGCATAACTGGTTGTAGCTCCCATCTGCAGTCAGAATGGCCGGTGCTGGAGAGGGCTCTCATTTTCAAGCGCAGCGGTGGAGCATTGAGGAGTCAAAAGTGATGGTTTGGCTCCTTGTCCATCATCATGATGCAAGACTCCTGCAGGGCCAGTTCCAAGGCACTGAGTACAAAGCGGAAGCCTGGAACCATCTAGCACATGATCTCACCAGTGCCACAGGCATCCCTCAGACTGGTGAGCAGGTCAGACACCACCATACAGACCTGAAGAGACACAAGCAGGACCAACTGAACCAATGGATACAGGAGGCCCGTGGGAATGATAATGCCCCACTACTGAGTAGGTAGCCATGGATTGGAGTATGTAAGAATTGCTACTGTAGTGTATATCATGAATAGGTATGTCTCAATATCCCTTCATTTACTTCACAGCTGCAGGTGTCCGTGCTGCGAATCAGCAAGCCTATGCAGATAGGCTGCTAAGGCTGCGCCACCAGGCAGGTTAGTAATTATTCTGCATGCATTGTTATATAAAATAAGCGAGAGAGCCTGAAAAAAGTGTTGTAGCCCAATAATAAAGGTATAAAAAGTCCTGAATAATATCTCTGCATGTACTGTTATATAAAATAAGTGAGAGAGCCTGAAAAAGAGTGTTGTAACCCATTAATAAAGGTATAATAAGTCCTGAATAATTTCTCTGCATGTACTGTTATATAAAATAAGGGAGAGAGCCTGAAAAAGAGTGTTGTAGCTCATTAATAAAGGTATAATACGTCTTGAATAAGTCTTCTGCATGCACTGTAATATCAAATAAATGAGAGAGCCTCTAGAAAAGTGTGTAATGTAATTAATAAAGGTATAATTCCTGCAGTGTGTCCATGTCACTTACTTCGAAATGTTGTTGTACTCTTGCATTATATAAATAGTACTGTTGTATTAAGCGCTGTCAACCCACAGTTGGGCAGGCCCATATAAAGTGGATGAAGGGAGTGCCAGTAGCTGTGAAGCATATATACAGTCCTCAACTGTTGGTTAATGGCTGGCATGCATAGGTAAATCTGGCACACGAGTAGCTTGTTAATGTGTTCCCCAGAAATGTCAGTGTGCTGCTAGAAATGTAGGGGGCTGTAGAAATATAACTGATAATGTCACCTGAACACATCCAGATATATAGATATATAAATATAAAAAATAAATATAAATACGTAGCAGTAACATCTGCATCCTGGACAGTTTGTATGTCAGATAATGCATTCCGCACAACACTATGCAATATTATTACATAACAGTATACCTCGCAATCTTTGCATAATTGATATTCCCACCATGAAAGGTGGACTGTATATGTGCCTATATGTATATCTATATGTACACCAATGGATGTTTATATTTATGTGTGTGTATATGTATATATATATATATATATATACATATATATATATATATATATATATATTTATAGAGAGAGAGAGTGAGACAGGGTCATATTTACTGTGACAGATGCCTAGTGACAAAGCCATGGACTCAAGCTCAATGATGAAACTGCATTGGCATCCCTTCTGGCAAAAACTCTGTACCCATGAACTACCACATAGGTGGTAGTCTACTTAACACCGAAAGTGTGATAAGAGACCATGGGACACAGGTGGACAGTAGTCTCCCCTTTGATAATCACAGTGCCACACTAGTCATGTAATCTGTCTACCTGGCACACCTCATCACAAAAGGTGTGTCATCCAGGGAAATATAGGTCAGTGTTCCCCTCTACTCATCACACATAAAGCCCATTATAGAGTACAATGGCCCATGTGGTATGTACCTCACAAGACATCTACAGCAACTGGAAATGACACAGACATACCTCACAAAGAGTAATACCAGCCTCAAACAGATGCCCAATGCAGGCAATCTCACAAACCCACAACTAGACTGTGACACATACCGCCTACCCAGAGGTGACCTCTGCCTAGCATACTAAGCTATGTCAAACCCAGAGCTGTTGGTCATGCTGCACGTAAACAGATCACAATCTCTAGGGACCCAAACCTTTTGACCACAATAAACAGCACATGCAGGAGGGATAGATTCCTATCTCAGAGACATCCCATACTCTGGAACAAACCAACTATCCATAGCAAACAAAGCTCCTAATTAGCAGTCATCATAAATAATCCTGAAGATTGTATGGGAGATAGTGAATACACCCAGGCAATTACCTCTGCATCTCTGCTTGACAGGGCCACGTAAAATATAATGACCTGTGTGTCAATGGCCAGTGTAGCGTATGGCTAGGCTTCTATAGGCCCTAGGGCCAATAGCCTCTTACCTACCTATGAAGTGATACACACCCACATGTACTTGTTGCAATAATTGCTATGTGAGTTTGACTGAGTGTGATGGTGAGTGTGTTGGTGAATGTGTCAGAGTTCAGTTTATGTGTGATAGCTTAGTGGGAAACTGTTTCTGTCATGGTATTATGTGTCCTAGCTCTGATCCCAGCAAAAGATCTGTATACAATTGCTAGGCTGAAAAAGCAGTATGCCATACAGTCTGACGTAGTCCCTTGTTGTCGACTGGGGTTCCCATTGTAGGCTGAAGCAGTACATGTATGCTTATTGAGTGTTACTGCTGGTGAATCTAACTCCTGTATGAACTGTAGTACTACCTGAAGCTGTATGCCTAAATAGCACAGTATGGTGTACATCCACATTTATTGGAACCACTGTTTCGTGTGTTCCCTGTATTCCTCACAGATTACATACCTCAGGCATAAGGTCTCATAACTACTGACACACAGTACTCTAAGGTACACAGGTAAAGGTCACCTGGGTTGCCATACCTATGTGTCTGGTATGTATGTCTGATGTGTGTATGCCTGTACCATGGCCTCGGTCATATGTGTGTTACAGGATATAACTGCGTATCTAGCAACATGTATAGTCTAGTACAGCAGTATGCCACCTATATTCATGAATGTGCACATATGTTAGGCAGGGGTCTGCCATCAATGACTAGTGTGGTATACTGGTAATACTGTCACTGGACTTTACAATCATTGCAATGGATTACATATTTCATGATGCATTAGCATGATATATACCTCCTGTGGCTTGGTGTTGCATTGTGTCACATACAGTGTGCCATGTACTGTTGTATAGTCTTAAATACTGTTTTAACTTTGTTGCTGTGCAAAACATGGTTTGATATATAGAGTGTGCCAGGCACTGTCAGGCAGTTGTGGGTTGAGAACTGATATGTGGTATTGAAAGTGTGTATCTTCTGACAGCCAATTGGTTGCTATATATGGCAGTTAATTGATATCTGTACTTTAGAATGTTACGTCTGCCACATGACTTGTTCAGGCATATCGTTTCATTGTCTTCCAGGGTTATGTCCCACCATCGTAATCCCACCTATAGCATGGCAGAGGAAGAAGTGATCACAGCCAGCCTGGTGCAGCACTATGCCCTGCTGTTCTCCAGAACCAGCCAGGACCAGCATGAGCGGACTGCACTGTGGCAAGATCTTGTCCATAGGATAAATGACATAGGCATGCATAACCGGACATATGAGCAGGTACGTCATCACTGCAGTGATTTAATTAGACATGTCCGGCAGCATGTGTCTGATATCCACAGACAACAGCTTGCCACAGGTGGGGGGGGGGTAGCCATCCATCCCCCCCTCATCAGAGTGGAGGAGCTGCTCCTGAGTCAGGTGGCTCCTGGCCAACAACAACCACAACAAGTAACATGTGTCATGATGGAAGCCGGAGCCACCCAGCAAGTTGACATGAAGCGTGCAGGTAACATGGCATAGCTGTAGACTACTGTTACCTCTATTGGTAGAGCATGCTTATGTGAGATGTGTACTGTGTAGTTAGATGATGTGGTGCCTAGTGTTGTGCAATACTAATAATTAGGAATAGAATCCGTAGGCCTGTGACTGTCAACCATTGTACTACTGTAAGATTGCAAACACACAGTAGCAATGCCACAGTTGTTGCCACTGAGAAAGTGTCTCATATCCTTGTAGGTCCCTCTGGTGTGACAGCAAGGCAGCAGACCCATGCTGGTGAGTGTGTTCTACCTTTAATATTGCTAATTAAATGTGCATGTCATAGATGAGGTGTAGGCCAGGTACACGTAACACACCTACACATAATGCATGCTGTACATGTTTGCTGTGAGACTATGCACATCCCAGTAATGTGGGTAGCTGCCTAAAACACATACAATACACAGAGCATCCCACACAATTGTGACAACACTGAAGTGGACATTGGATAGGCAGAGTTGATACACATGCACACAACATGCACAACTTTGTCATACGCAGTACACGTTAACATGCTACACATGGTGTATTCAGACACCCGCTGTAAGGTCACACTACAGTATCCCAAACATCATCCACAGAGCACACATAATATACCTGAGGGGTAGATGCCTCACATGTGGCTGTGCGACACTCTTCAACACATAACACATTCATGTTAGGCAATGCCCCCTATTGTGCACTTTACAAACCCATGTAACAACTGGCTGTGAAATGGTGAATGTAGCCATGGTACTGCAGTTCTGGTAAAGCATGGTATGTGCTGGTCTGGCACACATTAGTAGCCTTGAGTGACCACATGATGCTGCATGATGATGGCTCATGGTAGTACATCCCATCCAGTTACAGTGACCACAGTACTACACATAGCATTACCTGCTATGCACCTCAATGTTGTGTGTGTGCAAACATTGGCACCTATACACAATATGCATAGCAATCACCATTTGTACAAAGTGACACATATATGTCTTGTAATGCTATTGAGTGTATAGGTCACATGGCACACACTGTGTCTGTGTGATGTTTAATGTTGCAGTTGTGTTGTAGCATGCCATGTCATGTCTGGCACTGGCATGTCCACAATATGTCCTACACTCACCATAACCACTGTACAATGGCTATGTTGAGCAATGGTATTCCATCAGGTATACATGCACCACTCATCCTGTGTGTATACATAGCGTGCATGTGCTAAACTTGGGTCCACAATTATCTGCTAAAGACACAGACACTCTAATCAGAAATGGATATGTATGTGACACACAGATACATATCCAGCCATGGTATGTATACCTGTGAGAGATGGTGCACAGGACATTGCAGAGCTTTTAATACTTGCACAGCAATGTCGTCTCCATGTACACAGTGCATTCCAGGGTGAGGCCAATCACTGAACAACAACACACATGCATCAAAGACATGTATAGTATTATTGGCAAGGGCTGTCAACACCCACACTGCATGCTGTTGGGAAACACACGTCCTACATGCTGACACTTGCCTTGTGATACTGTACCCCACCATCACCTGCTATTGAGTATGTTCTGTTTTGCTGGTGGTGTGTGTGTGTGTCTGTGTGTGTGTGTGTGTGTGTGTGTGTGTGTGTGTGTGTGTGTGTGTGTGTGTGTGTGTGTGTGTGTGTGTGTCTGTTTTAGTGAGGAGTGCATTTGTGTGCATGTGTGCATGTGTGCATGTGTGCATTTGTTCATGTGTGCATGTGTTCATGTGTGCATGTGTGCATGTGTGCATGTGTTCATGTGTGCATGTGTTCATGTGTGCATGTGTGCATGTGTGCATGTGTTCATGTGTGCCGACATCATGTACAGGTCGTAAAGTGTGTTTCCTGTCTTCCTCTCACAGGTGCTGACTTTGGGCTGGTTCACTGCAGCAGGGAAACTGATGTCACTGAGCAAAATAGTGATACTGATGATAGGTGTGTTGAGGCACAGGCATGTTTGCCAGGGTCTGTCATTGGGCCACCAATCAACAGTACACAAGTGTCCACCTCATCCATGCACACAGTCATACTGCCAATACATCCATCACCAATGCCCTTAGCTGAGGGACAGCATACAGTCGGCATTGGCCAGGACAGTGTGGTATCCATGGCACATGCACCCCGACACAGCAGCCATACCCAGATGTCTGGAAGGGTACCACATAGGCAGATGTCCAGGGGTTCTCATCGGAGCACTGCTGCTCATCATGCCACTGGCAGATGTGCCACAGGTCTTACAACCACACGCATGTTCCAGGCTGTCATGGAGGTACAGGCACATATGGAACGGTACACCAGACAGGGACTAAGGGCACAGAGGTCGCATAACACTGCTGTCATTGACAGTATCTGTGACCTAGCTGGTGCCATCTGTAATTACACCGAGGTCACTGATAGACATTGGGGAGAGACATTAGATGTCCTCCACAATGTCATGTCCATGTGTCAGAACAGTGTGGGATGGTTGAGTTGTCGACATGGACGTATGCCAGCAACATCAGCAGCTGGCAGCCGCCGCGGACGTCCATCAAGTCACAGCCGCTCCTGTAGTGCCAGTACCAGCCCCAGCAATGTTGGGGGTGGGCTGTCCATAGAATGTCCTAGAAGACCATGTGCACATGGCTCTGGACAGTCTCAGCAGGGACCTGGGTCCAGTGTACATCCATCTACCTCTGGGGATAGTACCCAGTCTGGCTTAGTACCTGATAGTGTCAGTAGCACTCCTGCAAGGCACAGGTACCGTATCCTTGGCCAGAGATGGTGATCTGTAAAGCCTGGCAGGTACAGTCTGTGGCTGTCCCACAAATACCCGTATATGGCGGTCACATGGTAGAACTGTGTGCATGCAGACACACACACAGATAAACCACACACCTAGGGCTAACACATACCCACACACATTACATCAACATTGGCCCAAAGCAGTGCTCTTGCCCCTCACACGCACACACACACACACACACACACACACACACACACACACACACATACATACATGTCGATTGGATGGCTCACTGTAGGCCTCTGGCAAACCAACAACACACCCTGTGCATATGATGACACCTGTGCCACCTTCTGTCATCTGTAACGTCGATGCAGGAACAGGCTACCATGGTGCTGATGCACAGGGTGACTTTATAGCAGTATAGCAATGTTAGCATGTTGTCAGCAGTAGAGTGTAATGATATGCTTGAAGGTGTAGCTGAGCAGGCATTTTGCATTAAAGCTATGATTGTCAATGTAGTATTGTTTACACCAGGGTTAGTTCCAATAGTGTATTGTCCACCCATGTGCCACTTGGCCGATGTGTGTAGTATTGGCAGCATGTGTTAGAGAGTGGACAGTATGTGTGGGATGTGTGCAGCACAGATTTGCAGGTGTACATTTGTGAACATGGTGGAGGTGTATTGTCTGCATGTACTTGCATAGTGGACACATGGCTAGGGTGACATGCCCTGTATTACACAGTGTTAACATTCCAAAGTTTCTATTCGTGGCCAGTATGCATTGTACTACACACATTTCGGATCCTGACTACACATGTGTGTATGACATGGTCTGACACTGTGCTGTGGGTGATACTGTTACTATCTGTCATTGTTTTGCATTCTGGTAGTATGCATAACTTCAACAGCCTGACCATACCCAATCGTTAGATGATGTCTTGACAACTGACACACAGATGTAGGACACACAGCAACATTTGGATCCTTCAGGTACTATACTATGCCAGTAACCAGTGGTATTCACCTGCAACCATTACTGAGACCACTCCTGTTTGGCATGTAGCTTTCTTAGGTACAAGCAATCACAGTAGGGATATGTCCGTCCACGTCTGGTAATGCATACTGTGGCCTATAATGCATTCTCCAGATGACACACACATCCTTCACAAGGTTATCATACAGACAGATGCCTGTTGTCAAACCCATGCTGTAAAGCTATAAGCCAAACTAAGCATAGTCATCCACCTTTACGGAACATATTATCCCCTCAGTACCGCATAGGTAGTAGCCACCAACATGATGAACAGGTACCGATGTGTACATGCAACCAAGTGTTGCGTCATCTCTCCTTTGATAATCACATTTCCAAAGGTATTTTGAAATCCCTCGGTGGATCACATAAGCAATAAGGGGTCTGCTTGCATATCCACAAAGGTTGTTGTACACCTGTAATGAATAGTCATCATTGACAGACTTTGCTGTGTTTGAACAGGTCTGACATATACCTCGGCCATAAACTCTTACACATTTCAATAGAAACCATAATGAGTATGTGTGACACGGATGACCTAGGCCAGGGATCACTGCAGTGGCTGGCCTTGTCACAAGCATACAGATGTGACCTAAGGTCTGGGAAGCAGCAACACAGTCTGGCAAAGATGACAGCTGTGTTCTTGGAGAAAGCAGGGTTCCCACACATGCAATAAATGAGGTAACATGTGCGTATATGTGTTTGCCACACAGCTAGCTCATATGTACAATGCATACTGATATGTCATACAGTAGTAAAAGCATAACCCACAACACATTGACCAACAGTGCCACACACAGACACACACACACAGTTGTCAAGTGCAGGATTCAAACCTCTACCTAATTACTTCATGATACTAGAGAAGTACACATTAACACGATGCGTTATACACATTACTGGGAGTTCTCTTTTCCACAGGTATATTTGTAGGATGGTGACATCATCAGACTAGACAAAGATTAGTTTACCACTTTTAAGGTGTTGTACTACTCTCCAAAATGGTTGCTCCTTCCCAAGGAAACCACACGCAAACACACACTTGTCAAGTGCAGGATTCTTACCCCTACCTAACTACTTTATGATACTACAGGAGTATGCATTTACACGCCACGCTATACACATTACTGTGAGTTATCCTTTCCACAGGTATATTTGTAGGATGGTGACATCATCAGACTATACAAAGTGGGTTACATTAGGTGACATTAGGTGGGCTACATTGAAGGAATGTCTAAACACTTTGGCCATGTGATCATCAAAGGGGAGTTTACTATCTACCTGTATCCCCAGGGCCATAATGACTTTCTCCGTACATACTGGATTACCACCTATGTGGTAATTTGTGTGCACTTTTTTTTACCCAAAGGGGATGACTATGCATTCTTTGCCATTCAGCTTGAGGGCATTGTTTTGACACCAGGTATCTGTCTCTGTAAGACACTTCTGGAGGATGTCTGTGTCAGCCGTACAGTCACTTATGGACCACAGTTACCATTCATCTGAAAACCTGTTCAGCCATACACCTCCCGTGCTTGCCTGTACCTCTGAGCAGTATCTACTGAGCAGGTGGGGTCACAGGACCAAGACCTGTGGGATTCCATTTGTGACTGGCTTAGAGTTGGACATGGCACCCACAACTCTGAACATGTATGTTTGATCTGTGAGCCACTTGGCCACCCATCCTGTGGCATAGCTGTTAATGTTCAAGCTGGTACACTTGTCCATGATGACAGAGTGGGGAATGGTGTAGAAAGTCCTTTGTGAGGTCCAGGTGGGCTGTGTAGACTACTTTCACCTCTATCTATGTCCTTGGTAACTGTTTGAAATAAGTCAGCGAGGTTTGGGAGCCAGGATCTGCCTTTAACAAGGTGAAGTTGTGTAGAGTCCAGTGTCTGGAGGTCTCCAATGTCTTAGTTTATGGGTTCCATGACAATTTGCTCAATAGCTCTGTAGTCCAGGCTGAGTAGACATATTGGGCAATGGTTTCCAGGTTCTGTTTTGGCACCCGCTTTGTGGAGCTGGATGACTGTTAGTGTATGCCATTCTTTGGCTACATAGCCTGTGGTATGCTTGAGTCTGGACAGTGAATGTAGGTGAGGGTGTAGTTCCTTATGGGCCTAGTGTAAGATGCAGCTTGGGACACCATCCAGTTACATTGATGCTGTGTTCTTAGCTTTGGTGAGGGATGTCTTTACCTGCATGTCCATGACATCTGGGGCTCTGCATCCTTCTGTGATGGACACATGCCCTTTTGGGGGTGATGGGGGGAGTTTACACTGAACTTGTCCCCCTGGATGTGGGCAATGAAAGTTGGTTTGGTGTATTTCTTTCCTTTTTTTAGTAGCTGACAGCATATTTGGAAGTTGACACCTACATGTCTGGTATAGCTACTGAAGGCTTTGTGGTTGTTATTCTTACATTCCTTGGCTATTTGTCTTTAGAAACTGTCCTTGGATTATTTTATGAGTGATCATTGTTTCTTCCTGATAATGATCAGTGATGCCTTTCCTTTAGTGAAGTTGGCTCTATCATGTGTTCGTTTCCTCCTTCTGTTGTCTAGCTTATTTATGGCCAACAACCACCTGCTTGTTGTCCTATTTTTAGAGGAGTGCATCTTGGTTTTATTTGTGATGTCTCATCCCATGCATCCCTGTAGATGCTCATAGGATGCACTTTTAAATGATTCTGCAGATTGTATACCATTATCCTATAGCAAGAGGTCTTCGGAATGTTCCACTTTGGTCTTGGGAAGTGTGCAGTTTGCTTTTGCAAATGTCTTCATAGTGGTTTTATTGACTGGGTGTGGGGGGGGGATGTGGATGTCCAGTGTGATTACTTAATGATCTGATATTACCAGCGAGCGGTTTATCTCTGTTGTAGAACACTGGTACCCCATGTTGGTGATGATCATGTCCAGTATGTTGTCACCTCTAGTGGGCATAGTGACCAGCTGTTTCAGGGTGTTAGAGTTTTTAAACTCTAGGAAACATTGGGCAAAGGACGTTGTACATGAGTAATTCCACCACTCAATGTTTGGGTAGTTGTAATCTCCTCATATAATGGTGTTTGATAGGACCTTTATATTTGCCACTGTTCTCTGGAATACTGAGTGAGGTTCCTGAGACAAGGTACATGATCTGTAGCAGGCTACAATTTGATAGGCAGCTTTGACCAATGTTAGTTGCACTTGCATGGTCTCCAAGGCCTCATGCTGTGCCACTAACCTGAAGGTGTGGGTATCCATAAGGTAAATGGGTACACCCCTTCCTTTTGTATTTCACTCGTGGTTTTGGGTCCGAAGGTCAGAGGGATTGTGAGTGTTTTACATGGAGCATATCCAACAGCTCTGTGTTTGACATAGCTTTGTATGTTAGGCAGTGAACACCTCTGAGTAGGCGATATGCAAGGGAGTACGGATGGAGCATTTTGCAATGGTCTGCATATGGCATGTATTTCAGGCTGCTAATGCTCTTTGTGAGGTATTGCGGCTGGCTTTCCAGTTGTTGTAGTTGTCTTGTGAGGTACATAGCAACAGTGGCGTGGTACTCTATTATAGTTCTAGTGAGTGATGAGTAGAGGGGAACAATGTCCACTTCTATTCTGCATGAGACACATTTTGTGATGAGGTGTGCCACATAGGAGGGTTTCCTGACTACTGTGGCAATGTGATTATCACAGTTGTATCCACTGTCCACCTGTGACCCAGGGTTTCTTGTCATACTTTCAGTGTGAAGTATACTACCACTATGTTGTAGTTCCTGGCTACAGAGTTTTTAACAAAGGGGATGACAATGCACCTTTTGGCATTGAGCTAGAGCCCATGGCTTTGACAACAGCCATCTGTCTCAGTGAAGCCCTTTTGTAGGATGTCCACATCTTTAGTGTTTACAATTATGGCTCCTAGTTTGCAGTCCTCTGAAAACTTCAGTAGCCACAGACCTTCCATGTTAATGTTTACTTCAGGGAAGTAGATACTACACAGCCTGGGAAGTGATCTAGTCCCATGGCTGCTGTGATACTGGCTTTGGAGAGTGTTTTTTACCTGTGCAGCCATGATGACAGCAACTTTGCAGTCTTCCATTATAGAGATGTGGTCTTTCATGGGTGAGAGGGGGGGTAAAGTTAAAACTGATGCTATCTGCCAGGATGTTGGCAATATCAGTTGGCTCTGTACATTTAGTGCCATTGAGCTGTAACTCAGAACAGATCTAAGTGTAACCATGACATGGACCTGTCTGTTGGGCAGAGATCTCCTGAGTAGACAGTATGCAACAGAGTACAGATTGGGTTACATTCAGTCTTGTTGCATGGGGCAACTATTTGAGGCCAGTAATCCTCTTGTTAAGGTGCTTCATTGGTCTTTCTAGCTGCTGAACGTGCTCAGTCAGATTCATCGCAAGTGTGTTGTGGTACTCTCTGACAGGTCTGATGACTGCTGAGTAGTGGGAACCTTCTTTGACCTACATGCACAGACCTTGGCAGTTTGTGTGAACACATAGCATGATTTTCTGACCACTTTGTGAATATGTTTCTGGAAGTAGAGATGACTTTCCACTTTTGTCCATAGATCCCTTATTATCACATCTGTATTTAGCCAAAGTGTGTGAGCATGCCCAGTATGACCTTTCAGTATGTTGCTGCCTGACATTTGCTTTGTTTCTTTAAGTGTGTGAACATGCCCAGTATGACCTTTCAGTGTGATGCTGAATGAAATCCACTACATTTGTTGGAGTGTGTGAGCACACCCGGTATAGACATTTATACTATATGTGTATGGTAAATCAAGTTGTATTTTTACAGCAGGGCTCACCTTTGTGTCATAGATCAACAGGGATCATGCTGTGCCTGCAGGTTTTCCATGAGACACTTTGCATAGACTTATCAACATTTCTACATACAGGAGGGACAGCTATTCTTTGTACATTTCTACCCGGAGGCACACCTGATTGTTACTGTGGGTGTACATAGGATGTGGGTTTCACCTGACACTTATACACATTTGCTATGCCTGCACTGCTATGTACAGGACACCATTTCAGTCTGTACTGTTGCCTATCGTACTGGCTTGAGGCATACTAATGTACTACAGATCTTAGCATCCATTGTCACATATATTAGCTTGCGACTTCATAGCCTACACAACCCACATCACACCGCCTGGCTTGATGATGTTCTCTGTCTGCATAGGCGAGTGGGGGAGGTTACCCATTTGCCTCTTTAGGGGCATGATACAGCATTTCTTTGTGTTTGCATTAGTGTATAATTGTCCTGCTGTGTCTGTGCCACTGAAATGCTATCATGGCTTAGTGGTTCAGTACTGTGACTATAGTGCACAGTATCCTGGTTTCGAGCCCTGTCACTGCTTTTTATTTTCATGCTGGGCAGACCAGACTGCTTAAGGAACAGTAAAGCAGATATGAGCATGTTAACTGACTTTGCTCAACTTTGCCTGACCTTGCCCAACATTGCACGAGCAATTTTGTTTACATATACTAGATATTGGTAAAAGCTGCTTAGCACTGCTTTATATTGCTTAAAACATGGCAATCATGCCTCAGGTGGTGCTGCAGGGCTGCCTATGTCGGATGCACATACTACACTCCCTATACATGTTTGGAAACAGGTAGTGTCAAGTTAGGCATCCCTTTTATTTTATGTGCGAGTCAGAGAGAGGTATCATTTCCAGGGTTCCTACTGAGCCAGTGTATGTGCTATGTGTTGCCTCTTTGCCAAGGCCAAGGCATACTGGGCATGCCTCCTTCTGCCTACTGGGGCAGGCTCAGGTTGTTCCTCCTCCAAGTCACGCTGTGCCTGTGCAGGCCTTGGCAATGGTGGGGGGCTGTTTGGCCCTGCCCCATGCTGTTCCTGCTGCAGCTGTTTTCGCAGGATCATATTGTGTAGCATAGCACATACCATGACAATTTGGATACATGTAGTTGGTGAGTACTGCAAGGCTCCACCAGATGTGTCCAGGCACTGGAACCGTGACTTGAGCATCCCAAACACATGCTCGATTACATTTCGTGTTTGTGCATGTGCCTCATCATGGAGTTCTTGTTCAGGTGTGTGTGCATTTCTGATGGGTGTCATCAGCCACGGCTCCAGTGCATATCCAGCATCCCCTAGTAGGTGACCGTCAGGGATGTCCCCATTGGCAAATGTCTGGTACAGCTGCAACAGATGCCAGATATGGGAATCGTGGTAGCTTCTAGGGCAGCCAGCACACATATTCAGTATTATGCCCTGGGCATCACACACGACCTGGTAGTTGATGGAGTGAAAGCCCTTGCGGTTGATGTAGTCCCTAGCCCGCTCACCAGCTGGTGCTTTGATGTGTATGTGAGTGCAGTCAATTGCACCCACTACCTCAGGGTATTCCACTATTTGATGGAAGAGATGCATATTGCTGGCCAATACCTCACGGGAATTGGGAAAATATACATGATCACTGACATGTGCTGACATGGCATTCAGGAACTGGTGCAGTACCCTGGATGCTGATGCCTGTGAAATCCCCATCATATCACCAGTTGGTCTCTGGAAGGTACCTGTTGCTAGTATTCTTAGGCCAACACATACCTTGGTTTCCACTGGGATGGGTTCCCCTCTGTTGGTTCTGTGTGTGAGGCGTGGCCTGCACAGCTCAACAATTTGCTGCAGGAGCTCTCTGTCCACTCTATAGTGCTCCACTATCTCCAGCTCATGTAGCCCCTGGTAGGTTACCCTGGGTCTGTACACTCTTCTCCGTCTCCTCACTGTGGGTTGATCAGCAGCATTCACAATGGCACCACCCTCAGCATCTTGCACATGTTGCCTTATAACAGCAATGGCAGCCCCTAACATTTTTTTGTCTCAGTTTAAGCTTTTTAAGTTTTCACTTCTCTTTGTTGACTGCAGTGTTGCAGTGTTTCTGAGAAAAACATGGGGGAATGTTGTTTGCAGGGTTTTAAGTGCTGGGCTGGGCTGGGCTAGTGTACTGCCTGTGTAATTGGCTGATTCTGATTGATTTCACCTGGCAGCTCTGCTAGTTCTCCTTGGTTAACTTTCTACTACTTCTTTTCCTTTCTTTTCCCTTTCTGTTTCCACAGGGGGCAGCGCCATGCAATCAAGCGTAAACACGCGCACACAGGCTTACACAGGCTTAGACGAGTGCTCATGCGCGCACACAGTCTTACACAGGCTTAGGCAGGTGCACGTTCATATATACAGGCTTAGACAGCCTTATACAGGCTTACACGGGCGCACACACACACACACAGGCTTAGACGGGTTTACACGCGCGCACACAGTGTAAGCAGCTTTGCAAGAAACTTTAGTGATAGCCACGGCATACACCTTCGGTTTCTGGGTTTCAGTTGAGACAACTGTAGACACGCATCTTTCAGTCCTGGGTAACTCACAGCAAACATATGCCACTCTGCTCCAATAAGCTTACAGTCTTTTTGATAATACCCCCTCATGATGTCACCGATCTTCTACTCTGTTACTCCCCTAATCCTACTCTTACACTCTAGGGACATGGTTCACATAGCAGGAAAATTGGGATTCACTATCCTTATACTCATTTGCATAGGATTGCCTACTACTGCTTGGTTACATCTCTGACTGAGCTTCCCCCCTTAGCAATCACTACTCAGTAGCCATGTTGTTTTCAGCCTGCCATTCACTTGCATGGCAGATGAATATTTTGAATAAAATCCCTATTTGTGGCTTTTATTTTTTGTTTTTCTGGTTTTTAGTGCACCGCACGTTTGCCTGGTGCTGCACTACGCTTAAACATCGGAGATCGAGGAAAAAAATTATTTTTTATTATTTTGCAACAGATAAAAATGCCAATGGCCATATGTCTGGCCATTGGCATGCTTCCTCAACTGGATGCATCCTTTATTTGGAGCTGTCATAGCTCCGTTTTGTTATTTGCAGAATGGTACTCAGTTGCCAACCGAGTACATTTCTGCAAATAACACTACTCTTACTCGGACAAGTTAGTGTTTCCTGGATCACAAATTTACCTAATTTGCATAGCTTTCAGCAGCAAATGAGGTAATTTGTATAAACTAACACTGTCTGTGCAAGAGTCGTTTTAGGAACTCTCTTGCACGCCACTGCCGGCTGTTCCTGGATCGCTCGGCAGACATGTTGGCTGGCTGTAGTCTTATTCTACTCTTAGAACTCGTGAATCTGGCCCTCAGTCATTGTAACTGATACTGTGTCACATTCTGGTGGTATAACATCACCAGTAGCATGCTTTTCAGAAGATTTAGTTATCACAGGTGTAACAGTATTGCTAGTGCTAGACTGTTTCTAACTATGTGGAATTTTATCAGATTTAATTCATTAAAACCTATGTGGTGTGGAACATCACACCTCTAGCAGCCTACACATATCTTGCATTCCAGAGCATTTTCTGAAAAATAAACTTTAAAAAAAACATAAGAAAAACAAGTGTAAATATTTTGGGAACAATAAAAGCTATTACAACTGTAGAAGTAGCAATGTTATCAGTAAGAATCATTTTTTCCTGTGATAGTTAGTGCATTCATATTCTTTTCCATAAATACTGTACTATAGTCATACCTCTCAACTGTATAGGTTTTTGCAGAATGTCTATATTTCTGCATCATACGTTCAGTGTGTCCCCCCTAATATCTGTCCTTTTCTGGCAAATAGCTGAGGGTTGGAGTCATGAAATAATGACAAACATTTGAGTTTAAGACTCCACATCCTTTGGAAAATTCATGTTAATGCAGACCCTATTATTCAACTTTCTAAGTTTGTAAGAGCAATATTTAAAATATGACACTATTTGTCCCCCTGTCATTTTAGGCTTTGTAAAGATTTTTTGCTCTAAGAGGTTGAGAGGTATGACTATAGTATAATGCACACAAATTTCAAATTATATTTTTCTGAACTTTTACAAACAAATGTTCATATCTTGAAAACTGTACAACCTAGACATATATTGTTAGAACATTTTGTTAACTAGACAAAAGCTTTCACAGGACAACAATAAATTCCTCTATAAGTGCATGTTTATTGGGGTCTGTATTAGTTCATCAAAGTTTACTTACCTTGAACGGCTGTTCATCAAACCGACATCATCAAGCATTCAAATCAGCAAACATTTTTCCCAGGTAAGTAAACTAGTTGGCTAACATACAAAAATGTGCCCTTTTCCCCACTGTAGTGTGATCTCAGAGTTGGTATATATAAGTAGGGGGGTGTGGTGGCTGTAGCCCCCCACTTTGCCAGGTTTAATTTAATGTGTTTGTGTTTCGGATGGTCTGCTGGCCTAATAGTTTACTTACCTGGGAAAAATGTTTGCTGATTTGAATGTTCGATGAATGGCCGTGTCAGTTTGATGAACAGCCATTCGAGGTAAGTAAACTTCGATGAACTAATATAGACCTGTTTATTGGGATATTTACAGAAATGTTAAATCATATTTAATAGTATAATTAGCAATACAAATAATACTGGATATCTCACAAGATGTGCAACTTACAGTTCAAATAACAGAGACAGTTTTCTTCAACAGCATCTAAGGTACCACCTAATTTCATGCAATAGTTTGTAAGTCACTTGGTCTTTGAAGTATTACATACATACAGCAATATTGCTTATTTTCATATTTTCATATTTTTATAATTTCAAACAAATAATTAGAAATATTTCCAGTATAGTAGAATACAAAACAACATCTTTAGTGAATTGTCCTATCTCCTACACTGGTGTTTCACACAATATACATCAATAAAATGTAGGTCTCTCAGTTATGAAAATATGAACATAAATATGAACATATGAATAATATGTGGCAAACAAAGATTAATTTATCCACTGCAGGACACCCTAGACTAACAATCTTAGTGCCATTTTGTTAACTTCTTGCCCTTTCTAATACTGCCTATTATTTGCTCATAAGTCACTTAGTTAAAGAAGCTAGACCCAAAAAAGTTCTGGATGGCATAAGGAGGTATGGGTGTGAACTGGAATTATGCAAACAAAGATGTTATACATTTGAGCGAGTTAAAACAGAGCTTGTTTATAGCTGATATGGTCAGCTTATCACCAACATTTGACACAGGCTTTACTACAGATCTAGGCTGTTGAGCTCTATACATAGTTTCATGGTATGACACTCTTTTTATTAGCACATCCACACAATTTCGTAAGACAGTAGATAAAGACTGAATTAGTCATTTGC
>NC_056727.1:622080826-622085826 GCF_019279795.1 Protopterus annectens | reverse complement strand
TTCTTCAACACGCGCGCGCACACACACACACACACACACACATATCTATATATATATATATATATATATATATATATATATATATATATATATATATATATGGTGACAGCTTATTATAAAAATAATACTAGAATTTGCAAACTAATGAAATCTTTATCTTCCCTTTTACATAAACTTGCACATGGCATTCTGTATTCATATTGTCTGCTTCATGGGTTCTTAGCAAGTTCAATATTAATGGTTAAGAAACATTTAAATTATATTTAAAGTATGGCAAAGCTGTTAACTACATCTTCGTGCACTTGTGCTTTTAACAGACTGACCATATTTCCATTGGCCAACCTGTCTCCCTCCCCCCTCCCTAACTGTATAAATTTATTTCCTATCTCTTCCACCTAATTCCTCAGCACAACTCCTACCTCTTCTACTCTCTCTACCTCATACCTGCAATTTAATATAAGCATTAACTCAAATTATGTATATAACTTGTACCTTTCCACTGCTACTCCTCAGGTTAACTGAAGATTTTTTCTAATTTATGTAACATTTACTCTGTACTGTAACAGGCTGTACATTACTGATTTTTAGAAGTTATTAGCAATCACATACCTTGTCTATAATTTCTATTATTGTTAATTGTTCTACATATCTATGTATTCTATCTTTT
The DNA here is from genome assembly GCF_019279795.1 of Protopterus annectens. NCBI lineage: Eukaryota > Metazoa > Chordata > Ceratodontiformes > Protopteridae > Protopterus > Protopterus annectens. The sequence goes on along the minus strand of NC_056727.1, from coordinate 622,085,159 downwards.
GTAGTCATGCATTAGAGTACTTTTGTATTTGTGGAGCTTTTCTCCCCGGGTCTCCATTGAAAAAGGGCTGCTGCCCAGCTGGACCAATCCCATCAACAAATGTCAGATAAATAAATAATAGTTGGCTTAGTTTGATTATTTTATTATTTAATGAATGCAGAAAGTACATTTGTCAATATACAATATATATATATATATATATATATATATATATATATATATGTGTGTGTGTGTGTGTGTGTGTGTGCGTGTGTATACGTGTGTGTATAAATGAATACATGTAAATGATTTAAACTACAGAAAGACTGACTCCACGTTCATCGATCACTGCAGATCAATACAAAAACAGAACATTCACATTGCCAAACTTTCACTGCTAAAAAAGTAAGAACAAAACTATCCTTTTTAGATCAATGTATCCAACTAAATAAATCAATACCCCAGACATGTTTCATCTGAATGGTGGTACTGTTAGGTTAAAAGTTTTTCTTAAAGTAATATGCAGGGTCAGAACTTTGGCAAGGGCAGGGCTAGAGTTAGGATTAACAGACATGCGTACGGTGGGCAGAGGTCTTTGTCTATTAACAGAGGAATGTCAGATAATTTTTGACATGTGCCAAAGGCTGTAATAGTACTCTTTGCCAGGTTATAGTCAATAGTCTGCTGTAGGTCCAGATAGATATGGCTGTGAAGTTACTTTAAAGCATTTTTGTAGATAAGTTCTTATATTGGCTTATTAATCAACCATTCACTCTGAGAAGATATTCCTGTCTCAGTTCTCTCTAATTAAGTCTATCCTGAACCTTTCCCCAGTCAGATGTAATTTATGTTCCTTTTTCCACCACTATATTTTCTTTTTAAATCCGTCTTTCTATGGTTTGCAGTCATAGCATATTCCTTCCTTCACCTGCCTTTTACTATTTATTAAATGAACAGACCAAGTAATTCATGGAATGTTATCTGTTTTTGTGTGGTAATCGCTAGAACATCTGATTCAGAAGGAGTAATATGTTTTTTGTCCTGGGACTGGAACAATGAGTCAACTCTTTGGTTTTACAGATAGGATTGATTGTGGGAATTTGCCAATACAGTTTTCATGTACTCTGTGGACATAGAGAAGTCATGTGACAATGTAGTCATTATTGTCTCACGGGAGATGCTATAATCATATGGAGCCCTACATAGTAGCTTACAGGCCAGAAGATAAAGAAGGTCAATAGTCGTTAAAACATATATAGTCATATTATGAGCCAGAGACAATTCTTCCATATGTAAGGCAATTGTTTTTTACAAAAAGCACAAGAAAATCACAAAAACACAGATGCTTATACAAATTAGCTCAAAAACAGGGTGAGGCACTGTGCACATGTTGCCTTTTTTGATTCACTGATTACAGGGAGAATTGTATGTAGCATTATAAATTATCTAGTTAGAGGCATACAGTTGAGAGAGATTGATCTGTCCAAAGAAGGATTACCAGTGGTGTCCCACAACACTCTATACTGGGTCCACTTATTTTTTTAACTATATTTTCCAGGTACAAAAGAGGGAAATTGTTCGGAGACAACCAAATGCACAAATGACTGCAAATCAGGAAACATAATTACTTCAGAAAAAGATGCCAAAGTTCTCCAAGATAGCCTAAAAAAAATAAAAATCAGGTTCGGTAGTAATGTCCCAACCTTTAATGCCAGCAAATGTATCATCACGAGGCTTGACAAATATATCCAGGATTGCTTGTAAGCTTCTTAGCCCCCCAAGTCTTTCTGTGTTGGAGGGAAGCCTTCTAGCGTATCAGTGGGAGTGGTAAGCACTATGTAGCGTGTCTACCACAAGAGTGGTTTCTAACCCAGAAATTGTAGTTTATTGGCTGTTTGGGCAGTTTTTCCATCTCTTTCAACTTCCTGGTTTAAAAGCCCGCATTTGAGCTTGTTTCCCACCTTTCCTGTAACTAGTCTAGTCCAGATACAGACTTACTGTATTCAGGACTGTTTGTAAGCTTCTGAGCCCTCCAAGCCTTTCTGTGTTGGAGGGAAGCAGTCTAACTTATCAGTGGGAGTGCTAAGCACTAGGCAGCCTATCTATCACAAGATCCAGGTACAGATTCTTAGTTTTAGCACTTGAATTTGCTTATTCGTGCTCAGCACATGTTCAGAACTTGTTGTTAGCACTAAATAAGCTACAAATTACTACAGCACTCAACCTTCCTATTTACCTAGAGGAAAACAGTTTTTGTAATTACTTTCCTCACTTGCTTATAGAAAAACAGCTCTTATACTCACTTTCCTCACTTGTCTAGAGGAAAGTAGTTTTTTATTCAGGCATTTCCAAGCGTCAGCTCCCAGTGTTCTTTCCTGTCTATCTGATGAATCTGGGTATATTGAGGCAATGTAGCAATTGCCTCATGTACACAGTCAACCCTCTCCTCCTACCACCTAACACCACAACCTGTGAGAGATGCACTTATCTAGCCAAACTGAAGGGAAAGCTCTCTCCAGCCAAGACTGAACTTGACAGTCAAGAGGAGAAGGTAAACACTTGCACCACAAATTACTTATCACATAATCCACTGAACCTACACCACCAAAATCCACACATAGAAACCCAAAAACATTCGCATAGGCTCTCAATAATAATCTGCTCAAGCAACATAGACCTCCAAAGCAGAAACGCAAGCAACCTCCATCCACCAACACAACCCAAATGACACATAGCCCACAGACTCAGTGTGCCAATAAACCACAGCCCATAAGGCAAACCAATGTACCCAACACACTAGTTATAGGTGACTCTATAGTCAGGCACACTGATGTCCCACTCACCAGGCTAAACAAGGAGAAGGTTACTGTCAGCTGCCTGTTGGGTGTCAGGATATGTCACATAACCCATGGACTCAGGTCACTCCACAACAAGTACAAATATGACTCTGTCATTGTCCATGTTGGTGTGAACGACCTGAGACATACTTCCCTGGACTACATGAAAAGAGACATGGAAGAGCTCTCCGATCTTGTAGCCCAGGCAGGTAAGACCCTAGCCCTAAGTAGCATCCTGCCATCACCCAGAATGATACCGCAGTACAAGGGCAAAATTACTGACTTCAACAATTGGCTAAGCTTCTGGTGTCATTCTAAGGGGATCCAATATCTGCCTGCCTGGGATGACATGGTCGACAGACCATGATGCTTTGCCAGAGATGGCCTGCACCTGTTGCCCGTGGGATTCCAGATACTGACTAAGGCTTTTTCTGACCCTATAGTACCTTTTTTAGGCAAGGATAAAATGACAAATTCACCACAATAAAAAGAACAGGCAAGCAAAAACTGAGGGTAATGATACTCAATGCTAGAAGTCTAAATCTCAAAATGCACTCACTCGAGGCACTACTTAAAATGGAGAACATCGATATCTGTGCAGTGACTAAGACCTGGCTCAAGGCTCTAGAGAGCACTCCTGCATTACCAGGCTATAACTCATGCCACACTTTTTGGCCATCTAACCTGGACCAGAATACCAAAGGCAGAGGTGCTGCCATATTCATTAAGGATATCCACACCTCCAGGCTAGTTGCTCAACATAATGCATCTGAGGTTATCCAAGTGCGACTAACTCTGGGCAAAACTGCAATCCAAATTATAGCTTGCTACATATCCCCCACCATGCCCCAGGATTCTCACTCATCTTTTCTTGATATACTGGAAAATATTAGGGTTCAACCAAACATCCTAATAATGGGCAATTTCAACTACCCCACCATTAACTGAGAAAACTACTCATGTACCAACTCCTTCATTCAATGCTTTCTGGAATTCATAAATTCCAATGCCCTGGATCAACTTATCCACACCCCCACCAGGAGCAACAATATCCTAGACATAGTCATTACCAACATGAGTGACTGGTGTTCCACACCTGAAATCAACTCCTCTTTGGTCAGATCCGACCATAAGCTAATCACCCTAGATATCCACATCCCACCCCCACCCACCATTAAGGAAACCATGATAAAAATTTTCTCTAAAGCCAACTTCATGCTTCTTAAGACAGAAGTGGCAAACTTCATGACAACCATGCAGATGGACAATGCAGTTACGACTGCTGAATCCTACACAAATGCACTCTATAAGCATTTACACGAGTACGTGGATTGTGCTATTCCAAACAGAACCAAGATACTATCCTCCAAAAAAGGAAGCCAATCTGGTGGTCCTCTGCCATAAACAAACTCTACAACAGAAGGAAGAAACTGTTGCAAAAGAGAGTAAAATCCCATGAGTGGAGGAGCTCCCTGATCAGCCTCACTAAGAAGCTGAGATCCTTTAAAAGATCCTCC
>NC_056727.1:621910826-622075826 GCF_019279795.1 Protopterus annectens | reverse complement strand
AGGGCATGTGTGCGCAAATGGGAACACAAGCAAAATATATACAAATGTCATAAAATCACAATGTAATACAAATCATGATTTCACCATAATACTCAGTGGTATGCATGGTACACCACAACCAAGTTGCAAGGGTTGCTAAGGGTCTGTGACAGTGTTTGGCGCAGTAACTATGAATTAGTAGTCAATGCTATGCAAATGAGGCAAGTAATAGTGAATTGCAAACGTCTCGCCGGACTAAGGATGTACCATACGGCGCAGCGCTACAACACCGAGGGGTGGTTTGGATGTATACATGACATCAGCAGTGGGGTGTGCCACCGTAGCTGTAAGCACATTGGAGCAATGCAAATCCAGGCTGCCCGTTGCTAAGCAAAGCCACAGGATAGGGGTGGGCATGTAGGTATAGCATTGTTTAGCTGAGAGCACATATGGTGCCCGAAAGTGCATGTGTACGTGGATGAAAACATGCCCGAAACCCGCTAAGTGGACGCATGCACCACGCACCATAGCTCAAACAGGAAGGTTAGGGGAAGAAAATAAGGAAATGCTGCAGTAGGGTAATTGGAGTACAAATGAGCAATTAACACCTATTAACTCACAGTGGGCAATCGACGGCAGATAACAAGTCTGCTCGCAGAAACCTGCAGAACAGGATAGGGGAGGTGTTGGATTGCAAAGAAAAGAGAACTGTCATAGCAGAGCAAAGCAAACCTGCAGTAGATCAGCCATAGAACACATTTCACAAGATAAGCCAGGTTTTGGAAAGTACAAAAAAAAGCAGGCTGCTGGATGCATGCCAGAAAATGGGAGGGGAAACGTTAAAAAATATTACGGGAAGGGCAAGAGGTAATCCACGGCAGCTAAATGTAATTCAACACCAAAGGCACCACAATAGCAATACCTGTGGTAAAACACATAAGATGCCATGTAGCTCCGATTGTACATACACACCTATGACATCATCAGTGTTCAAAGCACAATAGTATAAAGTGTGAAGGCACCTCATACACACCTGTATATTCCCAAACACTGCACCATCGGTGTAAACAGATGGGGAACTTTTACAATGGACATGTTGGGAGCTGCCATAGCTGTGATTCATCACCATGTGTTAGAGACTGAAGGTGCTGTGGAGGATGATGCTGACAACCACCGCAGGCCCTGGAGGAGGAGAAGAGTGTTCAGACCAAGGGTAACCTACCAGGGGCTACATGATCTGGAGATAGTAGAGCATTACAGGGTGGACAGGGACATCTTACAGCAAATAGTTGAGCTGTGCTGGCCACGCCTGAGATCCAGAAACAACAGAGGGGAACCCATCCCAGTGGACACAAAGGTATGTGTAAGCTTGAGAATACTAGCCACAGGTACCTTTCAAAGGCCAACTGGAGATATAATGGGGATCTCACAGGCATCAGCATCCAGGGTACTACACCAGTTTCTGGATGCCATGTTACCACATGCCAATGAGCATATATACTTCTCCCGAACTCAGGAGGAGTTGGCCAGCTATATGCGTCTCTTCCACTATGTGACACACTACCCAGAGATACTGGGTGCGATAGACTGAACACACATACATATCAAGTCACTACCCGGTGAGCATAGTAGGCACTACATAAACCGCAAGGGATACCACTCCATCAACTGCCAGGTCATGTGCAATGCCCAGGGCATTATTATGGATGTGTGTGCTGGCAGCCCTAGAAGCTACCATGACTCCCACATCTGGCATGCCTCACAGCTGTATCAGGTATTTGTCAGGGGGACATCCCACATGGCAACCTTGTGGGGGATGCTGGCTATGCACTGGAGCTGTGGATGATGACTCCCATCAGAAATGCACACACACCCATGCAAGAACGCCATAATGAGGCACACGCACAAACCAGAATCATCATAGAGCATGTGTTTGGGATGCTGAAATCACGGTTCCATTGCTTGGACATACCTGGTGGAGTCTTGCAGTACTTTCCAGGCATGTGTGCCCACATCTTCATAGTATGTGCCATGCTACATAATATGATCCTGCGGAAACAGCTGCAGCAGGGACATAATGGTGAAGGCCCTCACAGCCCACCGCAATTGCCAAGGCCATCACAGGCACAGAGGGATTCAGACCACAAACAACCTTTGCCAGCCCCAGTAGGCAGACGGAGGCATGCCCAATATGCCCACGCCTTGGCAAAGAGGGAACGTATAGCACATACACTGACAGTGTAGGCCCCTATGGACTGACACACCTCTCCACTTGCACACACAGTTAACTGGATGGCACACCCACATGACCACCTGTAAATTGTAATGTATAGGTGGCCTACTGTGTGAATCCTACATAGGCAGCCCTCAACCATTGCACACACAACAGCTATTGGAACAGGAATGTCAACACCTGAGCAGTACACGCACCTAACAGCATATGTTGATACTGTATGTATAGGTTCCTAGGTACATCGGTTGGTACATGCCCGATTGTCAGAGGCCATTCATCAACCAAGGCAAACAGTGTCTGCTGTCACCACCACATCAATTAACCAACTGTCCCTCAGTGGAGCAGAGCCAATTGCAGGATCCATGTGTGTAATCACTGTTCCCCACACACTCTGCATGGATTCCCTGGTGTGTTAATGAGGGGCTCCATATAATGTAATCAGGGATGTAGTGGCAAAGCATGGGGAGTACCCATGACAGATATCTGTCACCCCAGCATGCTCCACCTATGGTTGTGTGAAGGTGTAGCACATTATAGTGTGTGGCTCACTGTGAAATACATTCCCAATGCTGGAGCACATCCATTAAACATCACTTGGACATACCATTAATAGGTCTCATCCATATGTAAACTAACTAAGTTACACATTTGATTGCAGTATGGAGTAACAGCCATAGTACAGTCCACATACAAAACACCATAACACGTGTACAAATCCCAGATGCCCAAGTGGTAAATGCACTGACTGTCGTGCATGTTCCCCGTTCCACGTCCTGTAAGGGACGTTACATAATTCCGAAGGCACAAATAATGGATGTTGGATGCAGGTCATCAGATCAGGTTTAGCACATGTTAGGGGGTTTATGCATTGGCAAGTGCTGGTAAGCGTCGTTTAAACATGACTATACGGATATGTGTGAAACAGGGCTAAGCTTTGCTGAATATCGCGCAGATCATGGTTAACGATGTCCAGAACAGGTGAAACTAGCATTATTCACCGCTGTACTAATAGTGCCTGCTCTGAAGGGTAAAATGACCACTGCCAGGAGTAGAACACGCAATCATGTACACAATCACCTAACACTAAGCTAAACGAGATGTACAAACGGCAGGTGTGTATTGTGACAGGTTAAAACATAAACGTGCGGAGTCCAGAAAACAGTATACACCACCATGTACACAACGAAAGGTGTGTTCTCCCTCTCACTCTCTCTCTCTCTCTAGATATATATATATATATATATATATATATATATATATATATATATAATAGAGATAGAAAGGGTGATAGAGAGATATATGCCGATATATACGGATTCACCTATATCTGCAAATATATAGATAGGTCAGCGACATGTACACAACCATGGAGGTACAAATAAATAGGATACTACCAACTATCGAATGTTTCACATACTGACACGCATAATCACGAGGCTTAAAGACTGAAAGACCACAGTACCGGAACACTAGAACCGCGAGTAATGTTATCACGATGTTAAGGGACATTTAGTTATCGCTGCCGGTGCTGCGGTCCAGATAGGTACTGTGTTCAACTGCATTTGAGATTGCTGTAGTCTGTGTAAGTGTGTGTTGAGGGTGCCGTGTGCGTTTCCGTGGGACTGTAATGTGTGTGTGTGTGTGTGTTTGCATCGTATGTCTGTTAGTGCTAACTCGGAGGTAGATCATTATGGTAGGTGTGGTCATAGCTGGCCGTAGGCATACGGTTACCACCTCTCCCACTTTAAGAGGGACAGCCCCTCCCTGGGCAGTTGTGTCCTGAAAACAAATATTAAAAAGGGCAAATGCCGAGATTGTAGGACATAATTATGTCCCATATATTATGTAATAGTTGCATTAAATAGTTATTCCTGTATCTAAAATACGTAAATGTTACATGAAACATGATAAGTAGCTAAAGTGCTACAAGAATAAGTATGAATTTAGGATAAAAGTACGTTCGTTCCTGTGTACTGACCATGGGTATTTGTCAGCCTGTAAACACCGATGTGTGTCCTGCAAATGTCTCACTATGGCCATTTGAAAAGGTGGCAACCCATGCCAAAGAGGTTCAGTCACCAACACAACTGCAATGAGTGCAAATATCTGTGACAGAAATACATGAGACAGCTGTCATTTAGTAACATTCCCTTACATATTGATGTATTTCTGGAGGTATTGAAGTATCAACCTCACCTGCATGCTATATAGGAACCAATTAACAATGGCTCAATGTATAAGCCCACAACAACCATAGTTTTAGTCTACTAAATGATAGGTCTTCAATTAGGGAAGGAGCCCACACACATATATGGAATATGTAGAAATGCAGTCCCCACAAACCTGTATATGCTATGTACACCCACCTACATCTCCCCCACACCCAAAACAATTGCAATACAGACTGTAATAACATCACAAACATCCACTCACTCAATTACATCTGCAGAAGCATTAACATACCTTGTGAGAGACACATTTGTAATGGTGCCATGTAAAATCGTAGCTGTTGTATAATGGAACAGACGGCAATGTTACAGGTTTTTTTTGCAATAGTCCCTTATCAGACGGTTAAGATGACAGGTACAGTCACATGTAGAACCACATACTCTAGCTGTCACACACAATCCACGGGGGACATGAATTCAAAATATCCGTGTCTCTCCAAATAGCAGTTGCAATTCCTCACAACAAAACACATACAGGCCGTCTCCCCAAAGGTAGGGCAAAAGGGCAACGCCCAAGTGGAGAATTCAATTATACCCCACTGTTGCCATGTATTTGGCGAATGGAGTAGCTGCACAGTTGATGTGCATGTAATAATTTACTCAGGAACACCAATTGGTGGCAGGATACCACATGTTACAGGTTTCTACATATATAAGGATGCCTTGCCATATATTCAAACCGTATGCTCATACCATAGAACCTTTTAAATAGTAAAGATGCAAGCAAGATATTTACGAAGACTCGGAATGCTAACAAGGTATGTAGAACACTCAGTATGTTAGTGTATGTAGAGCCTGTTTTGTATTAATTAAAGTGTACGCAATGCATAAAGTGGGAAAAGGTATTATGTAGTGATGTCTTGTTGAGCATAGTAACGCTTGTAGAAATTGTGTGTCCTGCTGTGGGCCACAAGGTAAACATCTCATACACCACAAGGGATGCTACATGAGGGCTTTAAACACAACAATTCCACACCACCCGCCGTCAGTGGTAGGGTTTGTCCAACAAGTACATGCCATAGCAGGGGATAGTATATGTTGATATACTGTCACAGTAGGCATGTGTATGGGCATATAACGAGAATAACATGCCTAAGGTAGTCCTGCTGTGCAAGTATGCTTTGCATTATTGGATAATTAAAATATGTGTAATGTACAGTATTGTAGGTAGATATGTCAGATATTTTACACAGCATAACTGTTATATCATGCAAACAAAAAGTATGTCTATTGGCATGTACAATACACAATAACAGGATACATATGGCTTGTAGTCATGAGACACTGTAACAGCATGATAGCTACTTGAAATGGAAGAGCTACTCAATTATCCATGTACAAAGGACATGTAATAGCTTCACAGGTTCATAGTTAGGTACTATGCTGTCTGGCCGAGTCCATTTGTAAGCCCAACTACAGTGTTTTCACCGATGGCACCTCCCTAGGGTAGTGTCCTGTGTCTTTGAACAGCAGAGCCATGTGTTACCTGCACCTGTGTACAGTACAGCCACTGCAGTGATCCCTGGCGTACATGTGTGTCTCCCATCCACCCATCGAGGTATCTCATGAAGAGTGCTAGTGAGTGTCCCTGCTTGATGTACATAAGAATAATGTTCCAAAGCATGGTGAGTGTCTGGTTCAGGAATGTATCCCTCAAGCATGTCCCACTCATCATTGCGTTTGTGTACATATCCATGAGCATGTTGTTCTCAGTGGCTTTTGTTTATGTTGCTTATGTGGAGTATATCCATCAATATTGTTGTGGACATGGGCCCTGTATGTTCAGCAGAGGTCACCCCTGAGTATGCAGTATGCAAATGTGTACAGTTGTGGTGTCTGTAGTTGTGCCGCATACGTCATCCTTCAGAGGTCAATAATCCTCATGGTGTGTTAATGCTGTGGTATGTAAAGCTGTTACTGTTCCGTAAGGTACACCCCAAAATGGGTGTTGTACCCTTGAATGTGTGTCATACGTCAGGAGTATAGAGGTACAATGGGTGCCTTTGTTCCAGCTACAAACCCATTACAGATAAGGGTGGCCATGTAGAAGGATATCCAGGTCACATTGGCAATATGGTTATCAAAGGAGTGGGTGCTATATACGCGTGTACTAAGATCCCGTATAATGTTACATGTATGTAGGGGACTATCACCTATGTGATAGTCAGTGGGTGATTGGTGTAATCCAAAGGGGACGTCTATGCACCTTTTGTCATGCGGCTTGAGGCCATGTTATCAACACCAGGTATCTGTCACAGTGACACCCTTATGGAGGGTGTCTGTATCAGCTGGTGGATCAATCATGGCTCCTTGTTTGCAGTCATCTGGAAAATTATTCAGAGAAAATCCCTCTGTGCTAGCCTGTACCTCAGGGAAGCATATACCAAACATGAGGGGCCCTATGACTGAGGACTGTGGTACACCAAGTGTAACTGAATTACAGTAGGTACTACGGTATGCTACCCTCACTGTGTGGGTCCTGTCCGTGAGCCACTTTGCATAACATCATGAGACGTAGGTGTCGATGTGCAGGTGGATGTGTATGTTGTCAATACCAGAAGGGAGAATGGTGCTGAAAGCCAATGAGAGGACAATGTAGGCTGTGTGGACCCCCTTACCATCATCAACTACCCTGGTAACTGTATCAAAGGAGTCCATGAGGTGTAGGAGCCATGGTCTGGCCCTAACAAATCCAACCTGGGTGGCGTCAAAGGTCTGGAGCCCACCAATGTCTCTGTGAATGACTTGCATGATGATGTGCCCCATAGCCTTGCAGAACAGTCCAGTCAGGCGTATAGGGCAATAGTCCTTCTGGTTCATTGTGGCGCCACCTGTGTGGAGTGTGATAACTGTTGCTGTGTGCCATTCAGGGGCCACAATGTCTGATACAAGTCTATTAGTGAATCTGGTGGCCAAGTGGGGAGCCATGTCATTCTGAGGTTTGTGTAAATCGCAGCCTGGGATGTTGGACGGTCACATGGAGTCTGTGTTCCAGGCCTTAGAGAGTGCAGGTTGGAACTGCGTAGTTGTGACTGCAGGGATTCTGCATTGTTCCTGTATAGATTTTGGCCCTGTAGGGAGTGAGAGGGTGTAAAGTTAGCATTGAACCTATCTGCCAGGATGTTGCCAATATCAGTCGGTTCTGTAATGTTCCTGCCTAACCGTCGTATGTCAGAGCAGATGTGGGTATTGCCATCGAGTACTGACATACCTCCATAATGCTTTGTGGTAGTCCTTGGAATGTGTCGCAGTAATGTTTACATATCTAGCTTTGGAGGATGTGATAAGGGATCCCAGATTCCTACTGAGGCTGACCAGTGAGCTACCCCACCCATGGGATTGTACTCCACTTTGCAACAGCCTCCACCTTTTGTTGTACATTATGTCCATGGAACTGGACCCCCAGAGTGGTGTCCGTTATCTGATGGGTACCATCATGGCTCTGTTTGGGATAGCATGATCCATGCAGTTGTGTAAGTGCTAATGAAGTGCACTGGTGTATGTTTCAGCATTTGTAAGTACATTGTTCATCTGCACGGGTGTCATGACATTTACTACCGCTGTCATAAGATGTCTGAAGGAGGCCTTGTAGAAATCTTGTACTCTGTATTCCATGAAGGGTGTGGTGCCGGGATGTGGATAACAAGGGTGATTAGCATACGTTCGGAAACTACCAATGAGGGGATAACCCCAGGTGTGGAACACCAGTCACATGTTAGTAATGTCCATGTCAAGGATATTGTTGGCCTTGGTGGTGGTGTGTATGGGTTGATCCAGCCGAGTGGAGGTTATGAATCCCAGAAAGTGTTGGCCTAATGTGTCAGTACATGAGTAGGTATCCCAGTTAAGTGTGGGGTAGTGTCAGTCTCACATCAGTAGTGCCTGTCTGAACCCTACTGTCCAGTACACCAAGAAATGAGGAACGGTAACCGTGGGGTATGGTGTGGAATCCATAGCAAGTTACAATGTGTATAGCAGTTCTGGCCACAGTTAGTTGCACGTGGATTACCTCTGATGCATTGTGCTAAGTAACCAGCCTGGAGGTGTGTACATCCTTGTGAAATATGGACACACCTCCGCTGTTGGTGTTCCGGTCCTGGTTACATGACTGAAAGGTGTGATCTGCGTATAACTTGTCAGTGCAGGTGTGCTCTCCGGAGCCTAGAGGCAGGTCCCAGTCACTGCAGAGATATCGAAGTGGTCCATTATAAGGAGTGCCTCGCCTGAGTGCATTAGAGATGAAGATGTCAAGCATTGAGTAACATTATCCCAGGTTTTGCTTGCCTGCTCCTGTTCTGGTGGTGAATATGTTATTGGAAACTGTCCAAGACAGGCAGTATAGGAGCAGCAAGAGCCTTACATGTTATCTGTAATCCCAGGGCCGACAGGTGCAGGTCATCTGTTCCAAAGCATTGTGTTTTGTTGACCATGTCATTCAAAGCAGATAGATACTGGATGCCTGTGGAATGACAGCAGAAGCATAGGCAACTGTTGAAGTGAAACATTCAGTCGTTGTACAGTGGTATCAGTCTGGATGAATGCAGAATGCTTCTCAGGACTTGGCCGATACCTTCTGGGCTACAAGACTGGAGAGCTATTGCATGTCCCTGTACATGTAGTCCAGGAAGTTATATCTCAGGGCAGTCACCCTAACATGGAGAATGACAGTCAAATTGTACCTGGTGAGGTGTGGCATGGGTGCATAGGTTATGTTGTGGATCCTGTTACCCGACTGCCAGATGTAAGCGACTATCACCTTGTGTAGCCTGCTGAGTGGGACATCAGTGTGACCGCCTACAGAGACACCTATGACCGGTGTGTTGTGTATGTTATAACACCCTATTGGCTGTAGTTAATGGGCACACATGAGTCTGTGGGCTATAAGTAATTGGTGTTGTGTTTGGTGATGGGAGCTGCCTCTGTTGCCTACACAGAGAGTATGGAGAGGTTCTGCAAATGTCATAGTCATACGATGTGTGGCCTGTGGTGGTGGAGATCTAGTGAGACTATGTGATGAGTGGGGTGTGTTGCAAATGTTTAACATCCCCACATGAATGTCAGGTTCAGTCTGGGTTGGAGAGAGCATTACCCCCAGCATGGGTACATATGTGCATCTCCCACAGGCTGTAGTGTCGTATGTTGGGAGGTGAGCATTGACTGTGTACATGAGACAATTGCTCTATTGCCCCATGTTTGCCATATTCATCATATAGACAGGCAATAACACTGGTAAGTGACACTTGGACATGCCTGTATATTCAACCATGTCTCACAAGATATGTGAGGTACGTATGTACAACAGCTGTTGTACTGTAAGCAAGCTGGAAATGTAAGGACAAACAGTGCACTTGTAGGAAATGAGTTAGAATGGCTGCTATAGTAATTAGTAGCTCATGAAGTGCTTACATGTTCTGAACAAGTACTGAGCATGAATATGCAGTACATATAGGATGTTGGATAATATAAACCCACTGCAACCCACAAGTGGAGACGCCAGTCATAATTGGAGGCACTGCACTATTACCCTGCTGAGTATGGTCTGCAAGTCTATGAACCTTTATCAATGTAGATGTTAGCAGTACAGATGTAGATGGCAGTATGGATGATTTCACACTGCATAGCATACCTGTGACAGGTCATAGGACATCATCACCCATACTGTGTTCCAGCTACACTGAGTATACTAGATGTATCTTTGTATGTCACAGGAGTGTTCTACCAGTGGCCTGTTGACAGAAGCAACACTACAAAAGGTGTCTGAGTGACATGTGAATATCACACCAGTGGCAGCTACAGTAAAACAGGGTTAATGCTTTGTACTCCCCCCTCATTGTAGCCCATACCACACAGACAAATGGGAGGCATCTGCGTATGTAAGGATGTGAATGGCCATGACCTAGGAGCAATAGCTGTCTCAGTGTTGTGGACAACATACAGAATGGGCTTTGTGGGTGAGGTGCGTGACATATGTGCACAATCTGACAGCTGCTAATAGCATTGTCACCACTAGGTGAATAACCCTGTACCCATTAACTACCACCTAGGCAGCAGTCAACATTATGGACACTGTGTGTAAGGGATGGTGCTGTGCAGTTTATCTCCCTGAGCTGGTGACGTCTCCAGGCCTATTAGGTAGTCATACGAGGCACCCATGTCATGACAGGGTGCCATCCATGAGCATGGAGATCATTGGACAGGCATACTCAGCACTCGGGTGACCAATATCGGATCACATATCACCTTTAAGGGGTATTGGCCATGCGTGGATGGGCGACACCAGCCTTCACAATCCTCACCTCCACTATGCAGCATGCTGGCTACCTTGCATAATGACATGTGCAACACTGTGATGCTGGACATGCTACACATACATATCCTGATCTGAAAGACATACATCATGGACAGCCACCTTCCTACTACAAGGATCGCCACATGCTGGACAGATCCCTGTGCCATACATGTTACATACTCCTGCCATACCATGCAACCCTGTCCATCAAAGCTGCACATGTCATCTCTGTCATACATGGTGCGATGACCGCATGGTAGATGTATCATTAACTGTCTCGATCAGTAATGTGGCACTGATGCACCTGGCGGTGGCAAAATGGCTGTCGGATACAGCTAGAAAACCTTGCCCGTATATGCTATAGTTGATAACCATCCCTGCGAATAATGTCCGGCTAGCCATTGTCCCATGTGTATCACATGTGCAACACAGGCAATACGTGGCAGGATGTTGAACTGCTGTACATTGCCGTGTAGATGTATATGGCAAAACATATGCATGTAAAGGTTTCCATGTGCATGTCTGCATTGTCACTGCTCATGTCCGTTAAGGCAGTGTATGTGTTGATATGTGACATATACACAGCATCAAGGTCAACAGCATTACTGTGGACACATCCAGGCATGTGCTGACACCAGTACAGGCAAACAGACATGCCCACATCAAGACAGCATTCACATGGAGTATGAGCAATGTAATGAGGTGACACACATATATGGTGATGATATCCAATGCACAACAGGTGTTACATGTGTGTGACACAAACATGTTAGTTGTGTCAGTGTCATGACGATTTGCAAAGATAACTGTTCATATGTACTAGATTTAATATAAATGTATGTGCAGCTGTATCTCTGTACATCTGTGTGATACTGTGACCTGTCTCCATCATTATGTCTTCCAGATAATGCCTCGTTCACGCCTGCCAGCATATAGCCGCCTGGAGGATGATGCCCTCATACCATACCTCCATGATAACTATGAGGTGTTGTTCACCCATATGCCCAGCAGCGTGACAACCTGTGCCAGGAACTTCGCAGGAGGGTTAATGATGTGGGTGGCCATAACCACACCTACCAGCAGGTGCGCAGGCACTGCACAGACCTGATATGACATGCAAAACAGCATGCCAATGCAATCGCCAGGGAACAAGGTAGAACAGGTGGTGGGCCACCAACCCAGCCCCCACTCACACCTACCAAGGAGCTACTGACCAGCCTGGGGACACCCTCAGAACAGCATCCACAAACACTAGCTGCCATCGTGGAGGTGGGTGTCTCCCAACCACCGAGCCTGGAGTTGCCTGGTAAGTCACTACTGCACATATAACTATTATATCCCATTTAGTTGCATGTGTCACTGTACAATATGTAATGTAACATCATATGCAAGGTATGTTTACACACATGCTGCATACTATAGTATGCTACCCTGTGTATGCACACATGTGCATACTATATGCTATTGTAGAGGCGAATGTGTTAACATGTACAGTGCACCCTGTAGCTGTCATACAGTCATGGATAATGTTCAAACTGCTTAGTCACCCCTCTACAGGTACCTCTGGCGTGCTGCACAGACCTCAGTCTGTTGCAGGTGAGACAGTTATCAGTATCAGGCATGTTAATGCATAGATCTATTTGCCATGTGGCCAGTTAACACATGTACACATAATGTATGGTCCAGTCACGATATACAGGTCGCATCGGTCATCAATCACACTGGCTACCCATGTGCAATATATACAAACTTAATGAAACACCGACATGAAACCACAGTATCTGCCATTGCTAGATGTGTGGACAGCTGTGCATACAACGGTGGAGGTGTTGTTCAATGTAGGAATATGTACTATACATTGGAACAACACATGTGTGGTACACAAACAGTACCACACAGTAAGCTGGGATATGGGCAGCCCACAGGATTCACCATTGTGGAATATGCCCCTGTAGTGGGTGCACACATTGTGATGTGCCATCTGACATGTCCCAGACATGTAGTGTTCCGGCTGCAATATTGTCTCACTATCCCATAATACATACCCCACATACCAAACATACAACCCTTTGTCTGCATAACCCTGTGGACAGTGACGTATCTGACATCTATGGGTGTATGTCATATGGGACAACACAGACATATGAGATAGACGGCCATCACAAACATTTGGCCAACATATGTTCACGCATGGCCATGGAAGATGGCCAGAGACATGTAGCAAAACATAGTAGATGTGATGTGTATACACCCTGTTGCACATTGGTCCACACATGGTCCAACTATAGCCTTTGTTGAATGGTTATATAGTTGATGTGGAACACTGGACATCCTAAAAGCCTGTGCACAGCTTGTGGAGGTGTCACTTAATTCAACCATATAAGATGTGTTGAACATCATGACTGTGTCATAGCATGACAGTAGTCACCTGTACAGCTTCCACAGACATAGACACCACATCAGGCCACAGATATCGTACATTTCCCTTGCAGCTGTTGGACATCACTGTCAGCCGTGCACCTCATGTGTGTGGTACATAAATGTCATGTGGGACATGGTGTATTGACAAGTCTGCCATGTGTGGACACGGTTGCCAGGCAGCTAAGACATTTTAGTAGTTGTGCAGAGGTGTCATCCATAGGTCTTCCAGTGACCTGTCACATGACACAGCATGGTTTAGTGTGTATACACCTCAGCGACGTGGGTCACATTCCACAGTAGTTATGTAATGTGTATGCACACAGTCATGGTTATGCACTGTGTGTGTATTCCACACTGTATAGCAATATAGATGCCTCATGATGCCATGCAATGGCACAGTGTCTGTACTTCACACTGTATAGCAATGTAGACGTCTCATACTACCCTTCAATGCTCATGCACATCTGCTAAAAGTGCATTCTATCTGTAGGGCATACAGACAACACTGCAATGTTATACCCATTACACCACTGTACATGTGTCAGGACACCATTGTGTCAGACATGTATGCATGTCAATGCACACGTCAGCAGATTACATGTCATACTACATGTTAATGTCAAGGTCACATCAGCCATGTGTACTGTTAACCTGTGCTGGTCAACATGGTGTATCACAGGGATGCATGCTTAGTACCATGATTGTGTGAACTGCATGGCTTCTGATATGACACCTGCTTGCTGTTGTGTGCAACCCAGGGATGTATGCTAACTATCACTATTAATGTCAGAGCTGCATGCCGTCTGCTGTATCACATGCATGCTGCATGCCGTCTGTCAAATCACATGCATGGTCTGTCTCTGTGTTTGTGTCTCTGTGTCTGTATCTGTGTGTCTGTGGCTGTGTGTCTGTGTCTATGTCTGTGTGTCTGTGTCTGTCTCTGTGTGTCTGTGTCTGTCTCTGTGTGTCTGTGTGTGTGTCTGTCTGTGTGTGTGTCTGTCTCTGTGTGTCTGTCTCTGTGTGTCTGTGTCTGTCTCTGTGTGTGTCTGTCTCTGTGTGTGTCTGCCTCTGTGTCTGTGTGTCTGTCTCTGTGTCTGTGTGTCTGTCTGTGTGTCTGTGTCTATGTCTGTGTGTCTGTGTCTCTGTCTGTCTGTGTGTCTATTGTAATGTAGAGTCTTTATTTGCACTGACAGGTGATGTAGGTGCGTTACCCTCCTGCGGTCCATCTGATGTTATTGTCCCCACAGACTCTAGCAGTGATGAACATATGCATGAGGTACAGGCAGGGTTGTCAGGGGCTTAATCTGTGCCAGTGGTTGCCATCCCAGCTATGTCCCCCTCTTCCCCGCACACAGTTTTCATGCCAACACATACCCCGTCAGCAGTGGCCATAGAAGAAGGACAGTCAGCGTGTGTTAGCTTGGAACAGGAACGTGTGGTAGCTACAGAAGGTGTGTCTTCACACCATGGTGTCAGTGTAATAACTGCAGATGTGCCACACAGGCATGTGGCCAGTGCTGCTCGTAGGAGGACCTCTGGCAGACATGCACCTGCAGGACAGAGCGCAGCAGCTGGTGTCACCAGATGCATGTTTCAGACTGTAATGGCGGCACAGGCACATGCTGAACGGCAGAACAGAGAAGGGCAGAGGCTTCAGAGGGCTGCTATCCATTCTTTAAACAACAACATCCAGGCATTGGCAAATGCTCAACAGCAGATTGCTGATGTTCTGGACAGGTGATTGGGTGACATGGTTGGAATCCTTGACCATGGCATGGCAATCTGCGAGCATGAGCTGTCTGTGCTGGAACATCTGGTAGGAGTGAGGCATAGGCCACGCGGATGTAGGCCAGCTACACCACCTGGTGCAGGTCAACGTGAACGAGCTACCTCACATGCTCACTCCCACAGTGCCGGTAGCAGTAGCAGTGCAGCTGGTGCTGCGCTGTCCACATCAGGACACAGCAGGCCACGTGGACGTGGCCCTGGACATTCCCTGCAGGGACACAGTTCAAGTGGACATGTGTCATCGGACAGTAGCCAATCTGTACCTCTGCCTGGTAGTGCCCGTGCAACTCCTGGCAGGCACAGGTCACGTGGCCATGGCCAGACACAGTGAGCTGTACATCCTGGTCTGTACAATCTGGAGCTGTCAATAATACCCCTGTGTAGGCCGGACACATGGCAGAACTGTGTGCACACATACATGCACACAGCATAAACATCTGTAGGACACCGCAACACCCACATGCATAACAACCACACATGTCCAATCAGATCACCGGCCCTAACCCACACACATGATGTCATCCACTGGTGCAGCCTATGCCCCTGGCAAACATTATTACCCTGTGCATATGATGATGCCTGTGCCACATCCCTGTCATCCACAGCATCGGTGCAGGGACATGCTCATATGGTCTGATGCACAGGGTGAATAGAATAGTGAGATAAGTGTATATTACATTTGTTGTGTACTGTTGACACGCACCAGACATACCATGTAGTACAGGTTTAGAATGCATTGTTATATGTTCACAGTATGTGTCTTGGTAACAACAGTAACAGCATGTTGGTAATTATGCCCTGCTTCCCTCCTTAAGGTCTAATTGCATGTGCCATTACGTTACAGTGTTTGCAGTTAGAGTGCATTGTTGTATGTTCACAGTATGTGTCTTGGTAACAACAGTAACAGCATGTTGGTAATGATGCCCTGCTTCCCTCCTTAAGGTCTAATTGCATGTGCCAATAAGTAGCAGTGTTTGCAGCTTCCCATGTGTAAATGTGGAGTACTCACAGGCATGTATGGCAATACCAGCATGCTATACGTAGCCTCAACCTCACTGTTAGAAAGGCTACCATTCCACAGAAGTCCACACATTTACTGATCCAGAAGCATGTGAGCTGTTTAATAGGCTACAGTGGCTAGAGATGTGACATCCATACCGGGTTACATCACAGGTACAGTGACATGGTGCAGGGGGTTTACACAGCGGTCTGGCTGATGTCAAGGGTAGAGGCCAGTTGATAGCATTAGGCCTCACTGTGTAGCAGTAATACACTGTCACATTACAGGATGAGAACACGCACAGACATACACAGAAACACACAGAAACATGCCCACACTCACAGGGTCAATGACACTATAACGCACACTCGATAGTGTTGAGGTGAGGACCCCTGCCTATGTGGTAATCACCTTCACAGTACTGTGCACCCACATGACGTGACACAGAGGATGAACATGTGCAGGTAGCCAGTAAGGCTGAGACCGACGGCATCAACAGGGTAGTAGACTGCATCACCATGAGGGGTTAGGGATCCTGCCTGTTCTGTATGGTAGCATACACCCTCACTCCATGCACCAGACAGCCATACATACATACATACATACACACACACACACACACACACACACACACACACACACACACACACACACACACACACACTGTGGAGTCCACAAATGTCATTCACATACAGATAGCTGACATGTGTGATACACACACCACCCCTGCCTATGTCTTGCTTTCTACACTGCAGTATGTACAGATCTCTACAACAGTGTACAGGGGTGTGTAACAATTGGGATGTATTCCCCACCATACGTGGCATATATGGTCACACAAGCAAACACACATGGCAGTACTGTGAATCATACACCTGCTATATGATGATACATCTGACAGACATGCAGCAGTATTGGCTGCATTATGTGTACCAACACTACCTTTGGCAATTGTGCTGCTATATGCACACGGAAGGACATAAGTGTTACAGGTGTCAAGTGATTTATAGTCAGTAACACCCTGACCTCTGTGTAGGTTGTATGTCTTCACCTTCAAGTAACAGTAACATAGCATACTGTTTGCACATGTCATGGTAGGATGGCTTGTGACACACCTGTGATCTGTCTTCAGCAAACATCCATCTGCAAAGGTGGACCATCACTTTATGTACACACATCCATCCATACCTGATGTACATCCTACCGTACTGTCAGTATTTCACCATATACAGGTGTCAATGATGGGGCTGCATTGCAACTGCATGTTGTAGTTAGACACAGATGAACTGCATACATCAGCTACTGCACATGAATGGTAGCTGAATGCACACCACTACATGTACATGTGTGTTGGTCCTACATTCCTGTCATGTAGCCATGTTTGTATGCATTGCAATTGGTGGACATGTGTGATGACATACATGACACATGGCCTGTTGTATGATATGATGGTTGTCATGGGTAACTAGTACAGAGGGAATGTTACCTCAGTCAACATTGCTACCTTATGTACTGTTAGCATTCAACAGCCATGGACCTACCTTCCATGTGCATGCGTGTGATTGCTGTAGCCACTTGTCTGCATGGAGGACAGCAAAAGCTATGCTATGTACATATGTGTTTTGTGTGTGTGTGTGTGTGTGTGTGTGTGTGTGTGTGTGTGTGTGTGTGTGTGGGCCATGTACATATCCACGGCAATTACATGTATGTCATACCCAAACATGAGGGTTTTTTGGTGTACAGCAACAGTCATCTGTTACAGCTGTATAAGACCCAGGGCCCCTGTTATGTGTAGAGCTGACCTGGTTATGAGCAGTGGTATCATTGCATTGCATAACACATGATGGAACCCTGTCAGTACATGTGTAGTCTGCACAGTTGCTGTAGACCTATGTACAGTCCACTGGTCATGAGTAACATGGTGTTGTAGTAATGTATGGATGTGTGTTGCTGGTCCAAGGACATGGTGATGTCTGAGGGCTACATAGTAGAAAGCGGCATTTACCACTGTGATCTGCACCTGAAACATCTGTGCTGGCTCTTGAGTGTGTACTGGTCAGTACATGTGAGTGGCCTTCATGTACGTGGGGATACTAACACCTGGAGCGGTCCGTCACCGTCTTATTGTCTATCTGTATCTGAGGTATACGGTGGTAGTGCTATTGTGCACAACTGTGTCATATGCCAGGTGTTCCTCACCGCAGAGATGCCCGTATCCCCCATTGTTGGATCTGGATTGTCAGCTGTGATTACGAATGCTACACATCTAGCACTGATGACTGGTGTCAGATATATGTAGTGCAGCATTTGTGCTAACAATGTTCACTATCGACACACTGTGCCCTTCCGTGTTTAGAATCCGTGTGCATACAAGACAGCCCTTTGCTGCTACTAAGTGTGTGAGCATGTCCAGTATGCCATTGTGTAGATGGACACACAGTACATTCCAAATGGACATGTGCTACTAAGTGTGTGAGCATGCCCAGTGACACCTTGTGTTGGTTATGTGCCTCTGGGTATGGGCATGACCATTGAAATCCTGTATAGCAATAGTGGTCATCCAGGCAACAGATGTCCATACCCCACATCAGGATGGATTCCTACATTGAACACACTGGTTGACTGTCTTGAAGGGTGTACTGTCTGTGGCATGTCTCGTATCTATGTAGTGTTGTAATAGTGCTCCATAGATAGGCAGTTGTCCCGCTCACACCACTGCCGTGTGTTTGTCTCCATCAACCTTGGGACAGTAATATGCTTTTAGACTGCTCACTCTCCATACATTCCCTATCAGCGTCTTTGCCTTTGCTGATGATGTCATCCACCTAGAAGTATGCCTGTGGGAGTGCTGTGTTCCAGTAATCTCGGCAGCACATTCTGTAACCACTTAATGTGTGTGTTTCCTGCTGCCTGGGAACAGAATAATGTTTTAAGACAGCTCACTCTCCGTACACTCCCTATCGGCATCTTTGCCTTTGCTGATGATGTCACCCACCCAGAAGTATGCCTCTGGGAGTGCTGTGATGCTGAAACTCGGTAGCACGTTCTGTTACTGCGTAATGCTGTAGTGTGGTAAAATAGACAGGTAGGTGCTCGATTTCAAGGCATGGCAGGTGCGTGTCTTTGGCAGTTATGCCCTATGTGTTGGTATCTGTGGGTGGCTAGCTGCGGGATGTGTTCAGTGTGTTTTGTTGCTGACCTATATTTTATTTTATTTTATTTTATTTTTTTATTTTTATTTTACATTTGTTGACCGGGCTAGTCTAGCTGGATATATGTCCATTTTCAGTAGAGGCCCGGGGAGAAAAGCTCCACTAGTTGAAACAGGTATCATCTTAAAAAAGGCATTTAATGTTACATTATAAACATAAAAAAAAATTATAACAAGTTAAACAGATAATATTAAGAGAGCAAGAAAATAATGGTTTTTTTTTTTTTTTTGTGCAGTGAAAGTTAACAAGGGACAGGGTGAAGGAAAGAAAAAATAAGGTTAATCTGGATTAGTGCAGGAGCAAAGCCAATGTTTATTGAGATACATTTTCAGTTGTCTTTTAAAAAGTGGGAAAGAGGTCAAAGATGTGATATCAGAGGGTAGTTTATTCCATGTTTTTCCAACAGAGTTGGAGAATAGACAGTCACCTGCATAATTGTTAGATTTGGTAATATTAATCTGAAGTTTATTTGAAGAACGTAGTTGTTTCAGGTTATTGTATGGTGAAATAATGCTAGAAAGTATAGGTGTGTTAGCTGGCCGATATAGAATCTTATAAGCTATAAAGAGCTGTTGAAGTACAAGTTGGTTAGGAAGTTCGATCCAGCCTAGCTCTTTTAAGTTCAAGCAGTGATGAGTTTGAAAAGGAGATCCTACTGCGAATCTAGCTATATTATAATAGGATGTTGCTAGTTTTTAATGTTGTGTTTAGAAAGATTAGTGTAAATGGGGAAGCATAGAGAAGAGTGGAGATTAGGTGAGATCTGGCTATGGTGGACCTTGCTGTAGCGTTAGGAAAGGTTTGATTCTATAGAGGGTTCCTATTTTTTATTAACTAATTTTATTGTGTTGTTGATGTGAGAATCAAAGTTGAGGTTATTATCAATAGTTATACCTAATAGTTTTGTTGTCAAGTCAGGAGAAATTAGAGTACCATCAGAGGAGGTAAGAGTAAAATTTAGTGGAGTAGATTTACGAGTAGGTGAAAAAAGTAACAGTTTGGTTTTTTTGGGGTTAAGGAGTAGACAGCGATGAGAAAACCAATGTTCTACAGTATTAAAAGCTTTTGAGTAAGAGACTGGAGTTCTGTTTGAGAGGTAGCAGTACAGATTATAGTAGAGTCGTCTGCGTATTGTATGCAGGTAGTGTATGGGATAGCCGATTGTAGGTCGTTAATAAAGATTGAAAATAGAAGAGGGCCTAGGATAGAGCCTTGAGGTACACCTAAAGAGATAGGGAGGAGATTTGAGAGTGAATTTTTCCAGAGTACTGCCTGCTGACGATTTTCAAGGTAAGATGCAAACCATGATAAGGCATGATGGTCGAGAGCAAGAGATTTTAGTATATGTAGTAGAAGTTTATGATTCACCATATCAAAAGCTTTGGATAGGTCGGCGAAGACTGATGATGATAGATAGTTGTTGTTACGGTTAGTGTTGATGGAGTTAGTGAAGGAGAGTAAAGCAGTAGTGGTACTGTGTGAGGGTCTAAAACCATGCTGACAGTTGGAGAGTAGGTTGTTATTGAGAAGGTGATTAAGTATTTGTTTGTGAATACATTTTTCCATGATTTTAGCTATTGGTGAAAGGAGTGCTATAGGACGAAAATTAGAAAGATCATTGGACATTCCCCTTTATGTAGTGGTATAATATGAGATATCTTCCAGATAGAGGGGAAAATTCCTTCCTTTATAGATCTATTAATAAGGATGGAAATAGGGTAGGCTAGGACTTTAGCTCCTACCTGCAGGAATTCTGCAGGTAGTTTGTCTGCAGAGGGAGTGGTAGGTTTTAACTTTTGGAGCAGAGATGAAATAAAGGAAGTAGAAACAGGTTGTAAGTGGAGGGTGGGAGGTGGGTTTGATGTAGGTGGAAGTAGGTTAGAGGTATCAGGAGAAAGATGACTAGCAAGAGTTTGGATAGTGTTTGTGAAGAATGAGTTGAAGTCATTTGCTATTTGTATAGGGTTCTCAGGGTTAGAGTCCTGGGGGTCAGGTGTAATAGAATGACCAGGAGATAGTAGATTATTAATACTGGCCCAGAATTGTTTAGGTTCTTTATTAGTGGTTTGTTGCAACTGAAGGTAATAGTTCTTTTTGTCTGTCAGGATGGCTCTTTTTGTGCTGTTTCTTAGCTCTCTAAAGTTTTGGCGATCAGTTAGGTTTTTAGTGTTACGCCATTTTGCCCAAGATTTGTTTCTAAGAATGATTCTATGCCTAGTGTTATTAGTTAACCAGGGTGCTACTTTTGTTTTGGTTCTGATGGTTCGACTTGGGGCATGCTGATCCAGAACAGATAAGAACGTAGAGTTAAAGTAATCTACTGCTTCATCAAGGGGGAGATATTTTAGTGGGGTCCAATTACATTGTTTAAGTTCGGCTTGAAAGTGTTCAGAGTTAAAATGCTTTTTTGTTCGTAGTGTTCTATAAGTGGCAGGTAAAGTTAAGTTCGTTTTGTGTCTAATGACATAAGTTAATGAATGATCACTTAGATCATCAGGGAGGGTACCAAACTGGTAGGTTTGTTGGGGGGTATTAATCAGAATCCAGTCTAAGATGGATTCGTGGTTGTTGGATTTATTAGTTCTGGTAGGACAATTAATGAGTTGTGTGAAGCCATATAGGTTTATGTGGGAGGTGGGGTTTATACTATTGCAGGAATTCCAATCAATATTGAAGTCTCCTAGGACAAGTGTTTCTTGGGGGAGGTTGTTCGACAGCAAGCTAAGGATACATTCTAGAGTGTTAGTGTTATTTCCTGGGGGGAGATATATGCAAATGATATTAATAGCTTTACTAGGGTTGATTTGCAATTTAGAGCTGATCACTTCTGCATTATTGTTTGGAGGAAGTTTCAGATTTATTATACTAATGTGAAGTTGTGCTTTGTAGAGAATAGCTACGCCTCCTCCCTTTTTGGTTTTGCGGTCAAGTCTAAAGATATTATACCCGGGAGGGGTAATTTCATTGTCTTTAGTAGTAGGTTTTAGCCATGTTTCTGATAAACATAGGATATCAAATTGGTGAACATCTAAAAGGGCATGAAGTTGAGAAATTTTGTTACAGATGCTTCGTACATTAAGATGAGCTACTGTGAAAGAATTGGTATAGGTGATAGGTGATGTAGAAGGAGTTTTGTCATGTTTTTTGAAGCTATTAGTGTTTGTGTAATGTGGGCCAGGGTTAGGGTGAATATCCCCATGCAACAGAGATTGGAGGAGTTTGAAATAATGGAGCTGGAATTGTTTATGTAAGTTATAGATTAATTTTTTAGTTTTTTGTTTGCTTAGCTTGAGGTGAGCAAGTTTGTGGTATCTGGCAATTAGGTAGTTAGGTTTGGTAGTCAGATTTAAAGTGATTGGAGTAAAAGGTAAGGTAGTTGAAGTGGTGTGTTTAGAGGGAAACACAAGAGTAGAGAGGAGTGGGTATTCGTAGGAGGTTAGGAGATAAGTAGTTACAAGAGTAGGTAAGAGTGATAAGCAAATAAGTGTTGAAGGTATAGAGGAGGAATAATGTACACATTTTGAAGGTTAGGGGGGTGAGAGAGAGAAGGGAAGAAGATATAAGTAGAGAAGAGAAATAGTACTATGACTTCAAGTAGTAGTGGGGAGGATAGGTTTGAGAAAGGTGGGTGTGGTATGAGGTGGGAGGGGTTGAGTATGTGGATAAGAGATTCTATCTGATTGGTTGGGGGTGTGTTCACTGGCGGTATAAGTGTAGGACTACTGGGGGCGGGTGGGATTTGGGGGCAGGGTAGGGGAGCGGAGTGAGCCCGAAGGGCGAACGGAGCGGGTAGAGACAAGAGAGCAGAGTGTGGATGAAGACAATCAGCAAAGTCTGGAAAATTCAGCAGGTAAGTCTGGGAGTGAGAAAGTGTAGCCACAGGTTTGGATGCTGATAGGAAGATGGTCAGGGTGAGAAAGGAGGGGAAAGTAGTAGGAATGGCAAGTGCAAGTAAGGAAGGAGTATAGGCAAGACTGAGAAAGCTGGGAGCAGAGAAAGGCAAGCTAAGAACAGTGTAAATAAGTTTAAAGGTATTTAGAAATAAGGTCTGAGTTATGATGTAAGAAAACTAAGTTTGAGACAACGCCAGGAGGTCTGATACTATGGAGGAAAGGGAGATGCCCAGTAAGAGACCAGTAGTCTGAGTGGAAGTGAGGAAAAGCAGAAGAGAGAAAGAAAAGGGAGTTAGAAGTAGTATTTGAAGCAATGCAAGACAGAAAAGAAAGGCTTTTGAGAGGGTATGGCTGCTGGCAAACCTGTCTGAGAGGCTGGGTTTTCCAAGCAAGGGTCTCTTCAAGCAATTAGACAATAGTTTATGTGTACCAGTGTCAATACATACTTTCACTAACTTTCAAAAGCAAAGTGTGTCTTGGAAGCTGTTTAGAGGTTTTCTTTACTTTGCCCTATTTTTCAGTGGTGTCCAAATGGGAGATGGCAGGTATTTGGTGCAGAGACAGACTAGAACACAGTTTTAGAATTTCACTAACTTTCAAAAGCAAAGTGTGTCTTGGAAGCTGTTTAGAGGTTTTCTTTACTTTGCCCTATTTTTCAGTGGTGTCCAAATGGGAGATGGCAGGTATTTGGTGCAGAGACAGACTAGAACACAGTTTTAGAATTTCACTAACTTTCAAAAGCAAAGTGTGTCTTGGAAGCTGTTTAGAGGTTTTCTTTACTTTGCCCTATTTTTCAGTGGTGTCCAAATGGGAGATGGCAGGTATTTGGTGCAGAGACAGACTAGAACACAGTTTTAGAATTTCACTAACTTTCAAAAGCAAAGTGTGTCTTGGAAGCTGTTTAGAGGTTTTCTTTACTTTGCCCTATTTTTCAGTGGTGTCCAAATGGGAGATGGCAGGTATTTGGTGCAGAGACAGACTAGAACACAGTTTTAGAATTTCACTAACTTTCAAAAGCAAAGTGTGTCTTGGATGCTGTTTAGAGGTATATAGTGTCCACAGCCCACATATTCTGCCAAGACACTGGGTTGTCAACACATACATTCACCAATAGGTCTGGTGAGTAAATGTCAGCAGCCCTACTCTTACCCTTAATACAGTCTGACCTGTGTGATGCAACAAAACACACATGCCTTGATAGTAACAACACTACATGATGCAGGTGGCACATGTAGTTTCCTTTTCATTCCTGTCTAATGCTTTGCTGTCATGTGGTCAACTGTTGTGATATAAATGCAATATCTACATATGTGTGTATATGTATATGTGTGTATGTATGTATATGTATATATATATATATATATATATATATATATATATATATATATATGGATCTACCTGACTACATCGAAACTTCAGAAGAGCGAAAACGACTTCACTGACGCCAGAAGATCGACAAGGAAGAAGACGGACGGAGGAAGACACCGACACTGAGAACACTGAGATGGGGAAAGGATGTGTAAGTATGCGGTAGTGACGGACGTTAGGGTGCGAGTAAGGTAAGTGTGCGATGTTGACGGTGTGTAGGGATAGGGGTGGGATAAGTGAGTTAGGGTTAGGGTGCGGGTTAGGTAAGGGTGCGAGTAAGGTAAGTGTGCGATGTTGGCGGTCTGTAGGGATAGGGGTGGGATAAGTGAGTTAGGGTTAGGGCGCGGGTTAGGTAAGGGTGCAGTAGTGATAGTTTTTGGGTTGGGGCGGGTTAAGTGAGTTAGGGTTAGGGCGCGGGTTAGGTGAGTGTGCGATAGTGACGGACCTTAGGGTAAGGGTTTGGGTTAAGGTTGTAGATAGTTGGGTATGTATGGGTTAGTGTTGGTTTGTAAGGATTTTGGTGTGCTTGTGTTGTGTGTGGGTTTTGGATAGGGGATTTGTTTTGTTTGTTGTTATGATGTGTCGAGTGTATGAGGTGTCGTGTTTGTGAACTGTCGATTATGTGGTGTCGGTGAAGTCGTTTTCGCTCTTCTGAAGTTTCGATGTAGTCAGGTAGATCCACATATATATATATATATATATATATATATATATATATATATATATATATATATATGGATCACCTTTAAAACCTCGAAATCGCGTTTTGCCGACACACTAATAACCGACACCAAAAGACCGACAACAAAAAACGCCGACAATGCGAAACACCGAAAACCATTACAGCAACACACTACACGTAAACAACACAGTACACTACATAACATATGCACTATCCCTAACCCAAACCCTAACCCTAAGGTCCGACACTACCGCACACTTACCCTACCTGCACCCTAACCCTAACTCACTTACCCACCCGTAACCCCAAGATCCGACACTACCGCACACTCACCCTACCTGCACCCTAACCCTAACTCACTTAAGTCACTGCTAAACCCACAGTCTCTCACTATCGCACACACACACCCTACCTGCACCCTAACCCTAACTCACTTAACCCACCCCCAAACCCACAGTCCCTCACTATCGCACACACACCCTACCTGCACCCTAACCCTAACTCACTTAACCCACCCCTAAACCCACAGTCCCTCACTATCGCACACTTACCTGTCCGCTCCCTAACACTAAATCCCTCACTCGATCGCACACTTACCGAGTCTGTCGGGTTCTCACCTTGTCGGTCATCTGCGTTGTCGGTGTTTTCGTCCCGTCGGATTCCGTGTCGGCGGAACGCGTTGTCGGGCATCTAAAGGTGACCCATATATATGTATGCATATAATATATATGATATATGTAGATATAGAGAGATAGACATAGATATTAACATATATGTCTGGGGACATCAGCACTATTGAATGTTTGTGCCAGATGATCTGTACGTGATAACCTCAGATGTATGTATATTTGCCATGGCATAGTGGTAATGCACATCGTCTGTTGTGTGCAGGGTCCCAGGTTGTAGTCGTGTAGACACCAGTTATTTTGTTGCTGGGAGGGCCATGGGACATCGAATATGGTGATAGTAAGGCACCTGTTATCAGTTGTGTACTGATCTGAGCGACACTAAGCAGTGGTTATTAATTCGGAGGTTCAGTATGGGTCATATAACGATTCATTAGAAGACTATACTATGCAGATGAGGTTGACAATAGTGTATCCCATTTAATCCCAGGGTATGATGCAGATCCCTGGAGTGTATGTGTGTAGTTAGCTGGGTGCAGGGCTCGAATATAGTTGACAGCGTGGGAGGGGGGGTCAGGCATACTGTATGTACATTGCAGAACTGTGCCTCATGAGTGCTCCTGCCTTAGCACGCCTAAACTAGGGGTGTGTCTATACCTGCCTGGTGACATTGGGAGGGACAAAAGCAGTAGTGGGGTAGTCAGGGTGTACAGGTTGCACAAACAGGTGATGATCAGCACAATCAGTAGATGACATGGCCAGCCTGCACCTGAACAGTACGGTAATGTGAGCAAGCAGCA
Organism: Protopterus annectens; assembly: GCF_019279795.1. NCBI lineage: Eukaryota > Metazoa > Chordata > Ceratodontiformes > Protopteridae > Protopterus > Protopterus annectens. The sequence continues at coordinate 622,049,307 of NC_056727.1, read as the reverse complement.
TACACACAGGTTTCTTCCGCACTCTACACCACTGGTGTATACCTGCGGGGACATTTCACAACACAGTCCAACCAAATGAGAAGGGCTGCAGCAGGCAACATAGACCAACATGTGCAGGAGGCTGAGGGCAGTGAGGATGTGTATGCTGCCGAACATCCCTTACTGGGGTGACATAAGACTTTATAGACCTAGGGTGACTTACCAGGGGCTACATGAGCTGGGGATAGTGGAGCACTATGGGGTGGACAGAGATCTCCTACAGCAGCTTGTTGACCTGTGCCTGCCACACCTGACACATCAAACAGGCTGAGGGAAACCCATCACAGTGGATACCACGGTATGTGTTGGCCTAGGTATACTAGCCACAGGTACCTCACACAGCACAACTGGGGATATCATGTGAATCTCACAGGCATCTTCATACAGAGTATTGCACAAGTTCACAGACGCCATGTCAACACATGCTAGTGAGCACGTACATGTCCTCAACACATGTGATTAGTAGACCAGCAATATGCATCTCTTCAACCACATGGCTGACTACCTTGGGGTACTGGGTGCTATAGCCTGCACACACGTACACATCAAAGCACCACCCGGTGAGTGGGGTAGGGCCTACATTCACTGCAGGGGCATACCCTCCAACAGCTAGGCCATATGCGATGGCCAGGGCATTAGATTGAATGTGTGTGCTGTCTGCCCTGGAAGCTATGATGATTCCAATATATGGCTTCTGACACAGCTGTACCACACCTTTGCCAATATGGATATCCCCTACAGTCTCCTAGTGGGGGATGCTGGGTATCCACTGGTGTCATGGCTGATGACACCCATCAGCAATGCACACACACCTGAACACTCACACAATAATGAGGTAGATGCACAGGCAAGACATATAATTGAGCATGTGTTTGGGATGCTCAGGTCACGGTTCTGGTATCCGGACACATCTGGTGGAGCCCTGCAGTATTCACTAGCTACATGCACACAATTTGTTATGGTATTTGCTATGCTACACAATCTGATCCTGCAGTAACAATTGCAGCAGGAACAGCATGGGGCAGGGCCACACGGCCTGACACCACTGCCAAGGCCTGTACAGGCACATTGTGACTTGGTGAAGGAACTACCTGATCAGGGCCCAGTTGGCGAAAGGCCGTGCACAGTATGACCTGCCCTTGGCAAAGAGGCAACACAAGGCATATGCACTGACACAGTAGGTACTCACGGATTTCCCCTCTCTGACCCACACAGTACAATGGATGCCAAACATGACACTACCTGTGCTCGGCCATGTATAGGAGGTGCACTGTGTGCATCTGACATAGGCAGCCCTCCAGCACCATCCTCAGGTCCAGAACACCCCCAGGGTACATCTATCGACCTAACAATTGGCAGTTGTATTAGAATGTGTATTTACCCATTGCTATGGTATGTATGTGAGCATACAAGAGACTTTGGTGGCCGAATGTTAGGGCAGCAGACAGTACACATCCAAAGTGGCCCCATGACATCTGTAGCACATATGAGGGTCACCGTGGTAGCCAGTAGTACACAGGGTGTCCCAATCCACTGCAGATTATGGGTTGAACATCATGTGTGTCCGTACAGCCCACACACGTTCCATGCAGCTGGACAGGTGTGGACCAATGCAGACAAATGATATACAATGGCCTATGGATATGCCCAATGAATGACCCCAACCCCCAAAGACACAAACAGACTACAGCAGGCCAGGCAGTTTGATGTAGGTTATGAAAGCTAAGATGTCCAACACCACTATGCTGGTATTTAAAGCTGGGATCTGATGTACACTGGTATCCCTCCAACCAGCAATTTAGGTAGGTCCACACACTGACATGGAGTACCTGGCATATCAGTACAGTAGTGGCAGATGTGTGCAACTGTCAGCTGTGCCCCCCATCCAACCTACACATGTGAGAGTCATGTGTGCCACCCACGGTGCTGTGTAGGACTGCGGATGTGGTTGGATGTCCCCCCACGCTATGCAGACATGTAGCAACTGTCAGTGCCACATGACCATTAGCTACCCTGCAGACACAGCATGACACCTGTCTGTGTAGAACAGAGGGGTCGGAAACATGGTACTAACTATTTGGACATGTGACACATGCGATACAGCTGACCATACTTGGCATGCTCACACACATGACGGTAATGCCGGTCGACAACATGCATGGCAGTCATACTGGGCATGCTCACACACTGAAACACAGGATGGCCAGGCATGCATACACCAGTGGTCCGGATATATCTGCCAGTACATTGCTATACTGTTGGATGACTGTGCTGTATGGTGTGTGTGTGGTCTATTGTCTGTACATATGCCATGGTCTATTGTTAATTCACATGAGCTATGTGCGCAGGGTACTGCTACCAGCATGTGAATAGGATGGTTCTTTGTTTGCGGACAGACCAACGCCTTTGGATACGGACTGGGTAACGCACATTCCAGCAGGTGGGAGCAGTTGTGCGTGGGTTTGCACAGTGTTAAGCACTGCTGACCTCTGGTTACAGCACCTTATACCCGTTTAGACTACACATTTCTTTGACAGTGTACTACTGCATACTGGTAGACAAACACGCTTACAACCGCTCACTTACCGACACTTGTGCTTACATTTGTCACTCACTCTGGGTGTGTGCGATCCCTTGTGATGCGTATTACATCGGACTACATGACTACAGTATTGGGTATGTCTAACCATTTGGTGATGGCAGGCATTCGACTGTACGGACTCGGCGGCCTGTCCAGTGACATAATCATATTATATGCATGTTCCTCATACGATCTGCTCCCATCTGCCTGATGCATGGGAACTGATACTCTGCAATGCTGACATGTGAATGTTATTTTGTTAACACAGCTGTCCACCGAGTCATGCTACCACATACCTACTGTGCGTTTTCCACCTTTCAGATTGCACAATGGGAGACTGTAGGAGTAACACCTTTCCCACTTTGCATGGGACAGTCCCTCATTAGGCATATGTCATGTGACAATACTCTAGCCATTGCAACTGTCCTGATTAGTGGACATTCTCATATTCTACGTGTCTGTAGTGGTTGCTTGTTACAGGTCTTGTATACCTGACATGTTGATATGTTATATGTAGTAGCATAAGCAACTTTACTGCTGCTAGACTAAGCTTTGATTTGTGCTGATATGCATATTTCTGTACTATGCATGGCTGTAGGTATGTTCTGCCCTGGTACATCTGACATTTCTACAGAGCAGGTCCCACTTTGGCCATTCAGAATGGTGGTGACCCTATAGATCCATTATGTAGAGCTATCACATGTGTCAAGGCAACACATACCCACAGCCAGTAGTAAACTGACTACTTCAACGGTTTGCATACGTTAAGGTTATTCTTGTAGCATTATAATTGTTAATACTGTTTCCTATTACATGTAGCTGTTCCTGATACAACAAATTAATTTCTGATACCACTACACACAATATATGGCCTCCATTCCCACACTCACAGGCCATGTGCCATAACATTCATTTTGAAGGACACAACTGCCCAGACGGGTGTGTCCCTCAAAGACGTACGGGTGGTAAACCTCATCTATTATGCTATCATCTTCCTAAGGTGGTCAGCAAATTATGCATTTTCCGTCACTATCACACCTCACGTACCAATGGGGGAGAATGAACACTATATCAGGAACACTGCATAACACCCTGTGGGACACATTTAGATGATTGATTCTATTAACCAGACACATTGACAGTCACAAAGCATATGTATTTATTCACGTTTGTCGAGATACATGCTGTTTATGACTCATACATGTTGTCATCTGTCGTTACCTGTATTCCGCCACCAGTCCACCTAATATCACTAGTTCTGGAAGTGTTTAGTTGGACTTTGTTACATTCTGATTCATAACTATGGACGTCCATGCTAATTGGGTACACGGCACTGATTTGGTCCCTATGTATTCCCCCGATGGTTTACAGACTATCCGGTAGATGTGCTCTTCAGGTTTGGGAGGTATAGGCGTCTGCTATGCCCACATAGGAATATTAATGACTTCCTCTGGGTGGGCCTACTACATCTCTGCCAACCAGCACCTGCACACTTAAGCCCATTATTGCATACCCATGGTTCACCTACAGGGCACCCCTCTACAGCACTCATGAGAACTACTTACTGTGAGTGCAGCTGGGGTATGAGCACACCCCTACACATTGCCCAGTCTCCCCGTCTCGGGACACATGTCATACGTTTTGTCAATCCATGTGTTATTACACTTGCAAAATCTACTGTTCCATGTACAGCTACATCCTGCTTGCGTCAATCACTACAGGTTGCCTGTATAGTGAATTTTTGGTGTCCCGCAAGGGACCCCGTTATCCATGTTTAAAGTATAGACCTTGCAGATCTCTCCCACTGGTACTTTCCTACTGGTGGTTTGGAATGCAGCGGTGTATTTACCTTTATTGCGTGTCTGTATATCTGCCCGGCCTAGCTGGGGGGTGTGGGAGGTAAAACGTTTATTTATTGGGCCTCCCAGTAACATTTGCCCAGTCTGAACATATGTTACCCCTAATTGCTGTAAAGTAACATAGTTATGTACATGTGTATATCTACAATGACATATATATTTGTTTTGTGCGTATGTGTATATATCAATACCTGTTGTATGTGTATATATTTCTATCTATCTATATATATATATATATATATATATATATATATATATATATATATATATATATCTTTGTGTGTGTGTATGTATATATATATATATATATATATATAATATATCTGTATATATATATATATATATATATATATATATATATATATATATGTGTGTGTGTGTATGTGTGTGTGAATATCAATATATATATCTACATGTATATATATTTTTATCTATATATACATCTGTGTGTCCATTAACCAATACATTTCCTGGACATAGACACTTACACATGCGTATTGGGTTTCCTCTCTGCTTCAACAGCATACTATTGCCTTAGTCATTATGACACTGACACTTCACTCCGGTGAACTTGTGATCAGTATACTGCATGTTATACAGCGGACAGATGTCGCACATTTTTCATGTCTGGGGTACCGCTGATAAGTGTGATGTGATACAGTGTCATTCAACCTATTACTCATATGTGCAGCCTATTATTCCTGCTACTGTGTTTGTTTCTGTGCACATTCATATTATTAATGTTAATAGAATGAGTGCTTGTGTTACAGAGATTGTATGTCAACATATTGATGTCTGCATGTAGTTGTGCCTTTCTGCTTTTCCCGGTTTGGGGTTGTCACAGCAGAACTCCGTTCCGCTCATGGTTGGCAGATAGGTTTTACATTCCGGGCTACGAGCCCTGACGCACAACCTCTGATGACGGTATGCCCTTTCACGCATGTCTCCACGCAGACGACGCTCTATCTGGGAATCACACCTACGTACTAGCTGACCTCCATGGGCCGCTCCATTGCAACCAGTGCAACATACCCTAGCACTCCTGTGTCCATAATCGCATATCCATAGTTTCTCCAGCATACCCGTGTTGAGTTTCCATGCATAACAGCCATTATCCACCTGATATCGCAGCCATGACACACCTTAACACATTGCCCTCTCCAGAGCATTGGGGCCCTACACACATTTTGTACCACCTCTTGTATTCACAGGGTCTCCCTCCATTCATATTTGCACATACGTGCCTTTCCTGGTGTTATGGATTATGAACGATTTGCAGGTTACAAGTGTAGGTGGTCACAACATGAACTACATTCCGTCTGTGTATAATGTTGACATAGCACGTCAGCGATGTTATGGCCACTGGTATAACCCTGCCTCTGGTGTGCATAGCGGTGCTCTACTCACTCTTGTGCAGCTTTATCTGACATACGCTGCGAGCACTTTATAATACCTTACTTGCTCTAGATTCCCTTCACAACCCTTATGTTTGCTTTCGTCTTTCGATGTTCATTCTTATATATATATATATATATATATATATATATATATATATATATATATCTATATATACATACATATATATATATATATGTATATATATATATAATTGCATATTTCTTTTATGTCTGTGGATATTTATCTATACACACATCTATCTATATATATATATATATATATATATATATATATATATATATATATATATATATATCTATATATATAAAAGTTACAGCTGTACAAGACAACATACATTTGCTATGCTACAAGCTGCTTACACCCATGCAGGCACACTTGCATCTACTTATTGTGAGTTACATATGTTTACTGCCACTTCTTTGTGATTACATGTGCCTTATTCCTTATGAAAGTACCACTTTGATCGATGGAATCTGGTTAACGGCCCCATGCGAGATAAGCGGTCACCTTTACATGTATAAATGTTGGCTTTACAGCACAGAGGCATTCATTACACGATAAATTGATATGTGCTATAGTCGTACTTGAACCAGGCATGCCTTTACGTTAGGCGGATGCTCTAACCACTACACTATTGTTGTTCTGCCTCATTTATATGTATACCCATGGTTCATAGCTACTCTGACATACGGCTCACCTCTTCACTTACACAGCAGGCATCCATTCTCCTGCTGGGAAAACTGTAGTACTACACTTCCGACATTCCCTATTTCCTACTGCTCTGGACCCGTGCTGCATATCTACTCACTCCAAGGATACTCAGAACTCCTACACTTATAGTCCCCGCACATAGGTGTGTTTGCTTGTCAAGGTGTTCATGTGCTGGTCCTGGTTTAGGCTTGTCTGACTGGTGATTAGAACTGCCCTGTATCTGTTCAAATATCAGATGTAGCACATGGACAGTTAGTCCAGATTTTAACATTCTACCTGTGTTTACAGATGCAGGTGTTTGGGCACCTTTGACCACATTATTAGGTCGGCACTACATAATATAGGGCAGGGAGTGGTTCCACTACATAATACAGGGTGGGGGGGGTTTCCATGTGTTTCCCTTCGCATTTGACTATTTCATTCATTTATATACACGATGAATATTATTCAGGACATCAGTTATAAATTCAGTACAGTTATGCAATATTCCTGTCAACAAAAGTTGGTTGGTATACATATGTGTACGGACCTCTGTGATACTCGGGGACTAGTTTCTACAGTGACAGGGACAAGGCTATGACAAATCAGGGACAATCACGGACACTTCTACCATATTAGTACTATTAACTTGGAACGTGTTGACAGATTCATATTACTACTTATTTTCTGCAGTTAAATGTGTCTATTACTCTTAATTGTTGCAATTAGTCATTCTCATTCAACACCTTTCCTCCAAAGGTCACTGGCTTTGTGAGTGATTAAGAGGCTGGCCAGTTATTGTGCGAATGCTCTGACCATTGGTAGGGTTGGCACATTGTCATATGTACAGGTTGGGATATATTCTGGGGACACCAGATTGTTTAGGCCAACACATACCCATGGTCAGTGCAGGTTTAGAACATTCATTATTTTCCTAGCTGAGAGCCTATACCTTTAGCACTTTAGTTGTTAGTCTGTTTCTTGTACGAATTACATATTTTCTATCCTGACATGACTACTTTAGGCAACCGTTACATGCAGTATGGTACATAGTTATTTCCTACAATCACAGGACATTTGGCATTGTATCATTGTTGGTCAGGACACACCTACTCACACAGTGACTGTCCCTCACACAGTGGATCAGGGGGTATCCTGTTTATGTCAGTGCCTTCATCACCCTATTTCCAAGTGCCACTATGCAATTGTGAACAATATATTCTCTCAATTATTCATGTGGGGACACGTGCGTCACGGGCAGGTGTTTGATCCTGGGTAGTAGGTTCTGCATGACTGTCTAGGGCTGGACAGTCTCATGCACAACTACTGCACATTCAAACTTGTGTCCAGATGTCTACAGGACTGGACATCATGTCTTGATACCCATTCTGATGTTTACACAAGTTACTTATCCCATGAGGGATATCCAAAAATTTAGCAAGACCAATACTGGCCATTCTTTTGGCTTTAAGAAAATGTGTTGGGGGTTTTACATGCAAGGGATACATAGTTTGCAATCCTGAAACTGCCTAGGGTGACACTGCCTACTACATATGAGTAGTGGTCACTATGTGTAGATGTGGCTGCGCCAAGCTAGTAGGCCAAGTATGGCTGGATTTAGTGGATGTTCAAGTATGGGGGCGGGTTGTGTGCTGTGGAGGGGATGATGGGTATTCCATTATGCATCCAGGTGTGTTGCATTTGAATGGGCTGGTTCCATCAGGACCAATCTGTGGGTATGTGCCGGTGACATTTCTGTACATTTGTATCACACATTTTAATATTCATATGTTTGTGGGATTGTGTTCTACAGTATGGCCTGTCAGGTTGTATTGCAGATGGGTATACATGTATACCATTACCCATCCCCCCACACACATATTCCTGACACTCCATCCATCACTGCTTTGGTTGATGGCCCATGACACGGTGAAGGTAACACATTGCATACACTACATATGTCAGGTACCTGTATGGTTGTGTGGACTACCCCAGCATGTTTCACCTTCCACATGCTATACATCACGCACATAGGTACATGCCCATACTTAACTTTCATGACATGGTTGGTACACCCGGGTAATACATGTTCAACTGTGACACATCCTGATAAGTACGGCTTGGACCGCATATGTGCGGATTTTGGCCAACTGCTCTATCATTGATAGGGTGCCACCTTTTCCTATGTCCAGGATGGGATATATTCCGGACACATATCCGATTGTACTGGACAACACATACCCACAGTCAACGCTATGGATAATACTGTTCCTTTAAGCCTACATGTTGCCTTATTGTTGTAGCAGTTTATATGCTCCTTCTGTTTCGTTTTCTTGCTTATTCTATTTCTTGTCACATATGGTATGTTAAATACAGGCATACCTATTGTATGTGACTATTACATGCGTTGTGGGATATAATTCTGTCATACGGTTGCTAGATATTTACATTTATCGTGGTTTTGTTATGGACACATCTGCCCAGCTGTGTACTCTCCCTCACAATGTGGGACAGCTGGTGACTCTGACCATTGGGCTGGATGTAGCTATTGGCTAACATGATGCGTTTCACTTCCACTTCGTATAACTATCTGCACTGCGTTGGACTATGGGCACACGGTTTTCAATGTCATTTGTTCGAGGGAGGGGGACCCGTTATTCCCTACCGTGCATTTGTGTTTGCTTCTTCATTTTGTGTTCACAGGAACTGTCTTGCATGCTTTGCATATGTTTCAGTATCCACGGACACTGACAGATGGGATTACTATTGCATGCAAATTGTTATATGCAAGCATTTTAGGTTGCACGTAGACAGCTGACATTTCCACGCCTCCATGCGGCACTTTGACATGCCCTATGCACTTGTGCTCGTTTCCTATGCACGTGGCTGTGGCGGCAGCGCATCTTCATTAATATGCATTTGGCGCTACTGTGCCATCTTCACGCCACATGGTCGGCGCAAGCCTAACGCCGGCCTTACGCCGAGCTTCATGAATCCCAGGGTCCATGTGGACATATAGTATATTTAACTAACAAAATAAGTATGTTGTTCTTAATAACGTCATGCAGATAACATCAACAGTAAGAGTTTAGCTCTAGCTTTCTAATATGTGAATAGCTATTTTCATTGTTCTTTCTGTCATTTAGATTGAAATATCATGCACAAAGAAAATAAACTGAATTTCCTTGTCAGACAAAAGTATATTAGGATTTCCTCTAGTTAACTTATGCGAAACACATAATATAATTTACACATATAAAAATTAAAGAAACTATTCTTGTCTAGATTAAGACTTATATTACTGTAAAATATTGTCTTTTACTATTGCCTGTATAATATAATCCACCAAGTATTGCATTCTGTCTTGCAGACCACAGGGGATAGTAATCCGTACACCAATATTAGTGAAGAATAAATGTGTCTGACCAGTGAGAAGATATATCTTTCCAATATTTAGAAAAGAAAGCTTACAGGTGTTGAGGCTATCAGACAAATCCATTTATGTATGTGGCTGTTATGCTAATGAACATCTGGATTTAGTGTCAACAGACACTATTTAATAGTATCTGGTATATTTGCTTTCATTGCCCATGTAAATGCTTTAATTATACATGACCACATTTTACTTAAATAAGGACAGTGCCAGATCATATGAATATAATCAGATGGTGGTGTGTTATAATGCCAGCAGCTGTTTGTTTTTATAAGCCTATATCAAACAAACATTTGGGATGATAGTGTCAATGCTGTATCATTTTAAAAATGGAAAACTGGTGTATGGATAGGATTTATGGAGCTGAATAATTCTATATGACTTTCTTTCACATAGTTGGATCTGTGGTAACACTCCACTTTTTAGTGATTTCCTTAATTATAGCTATGGATGTAATATCCCTTGAAAAAAATAATGTTTATACATTTCCTGTGTACCTGTGAGGTTTATCATTTTGCTGTTTATCAGTAACCAGTCTGCATAATTTTTATTGGATCTGTTGCTTTATGTCTTTGTGATCGGTCTTTTAATTGTACGAATTGCCACAATAAGAGTTTGTAGCTTTGTAATTAGGTTCCCAGAATATTAAAATCCATTAGACAATGGGCAAACTGTAAATCAGTACCCTGATTGAAGAATGAGCATTCTCCACCAGGGTATTGATGTACAAGTAGTGCTCACTGAGAAGAATATGTCCGCCACTTCACGGCAGCATATCAAGCTGCTGTGGAGTCTGGACTCAGAGAACGGAATGGCCGCCATTATCTTAGACTCGCTAAACAGCTCTTTTGCTGTTTAGCAAGTGTAAAATATAAAAAATAAGCCAACTGAAAAAAAAAATAGTAGGTGTGTGTGTGTGTGTGTGTGTGTTTATGACTTTGCTTGAGTGTATGTGTGCATGTCAGTAAAAGTGAGAGTGAGCGAGCCGTTATTTTACATTTGCTAAGCAGCATTTTTGTTGTTTAGCAAGAGTAAAATAAAAAAAAGAAAAAATTCAAATAAACTGTGCATGTGAGAGTGTATGCATGTATGAGAGTAAGAGAGAGAGAGAGAGCGATTGATCGAGCGAAACAGAAAAATGTGTGTTTCTGTCTGCATGTGTGCATGAATGCGTGCATGAAAGCAGAGAGACTGTGGGTGTGTGTGTGTGTGTGTGTGTGTGTGTGTGTGTGTGTGTGTGTGTGTGTGTGTGTGTGTGTGTGTGTGTGTGTGTGTGAGAGAGAGAGAGATGAGAGAGTGAGAGAGAAAGCTAGAGTGATGTGATTGAATGCATGTATGTAACCAGAGGAGACTGTGCGCGCACATGTGTGTGTAAGAGAGAGATTGAGAGGGGATGAGAGTGAACTTGTTTGAGTGAATGTGTGTATGAAAGCAGAGAGACTGTGTGTGTGTGTGTGTGTGTGTGTGTGTGTGTGTGTGTGTGTGTGTGTGTGTGTGTGTGTGTGTGTGTGTGTAAGAGACATCAGACAGTGAGAGAGAAAGCGAGAGTGATGTGTGACTGAATGCATGTATGTAAGCAGAGGAGACTGTGCATAAGAAAGCGATCAAGATAGAATGAGACCGACCTTTTGTAAGTGAATCTGTGTATGAAAGAAGAGGAGACTGTGTGTGTATATGTGTGTGGGAAAGCAGAAGAGAATGTGTATGTGTGTATGGGAGACAGAATAGGCTGCATGTAAAAGTGCTGTGTTTCACTTGCTTATTATTTTTTAAGCACTATTATTATTATGTTATATATGTTTGATGTAAAATGCTTCCTCCAACACCATTAACATAGACTACAGCAAGTATGAAACATTAGGCGGAGGAACTATTTTACATGAAAAAGATAATAAAAAATAAAATAGCACTTAAAAAATACATAAGTAAGTAAAGCACAACAATTTTATAGTGAGCCCATTGTCTAAGCACAATAATGCCACTCAGGGTGCATGTTAATGTGTAATTAATACTCTTCCAGCGGTGTCAGGCCTCACAACACCCCTTGGAGGGCATTGGTTGCATATTAATACACACCCTGTGAGGCATCATCGCTTGCTTAAGTTTTGAGTGTTTAAATTCCAGCAGTCTATTAGAAAGATAATTTCTGCATTGACCCAATTATTCTAACTTTCTACGCCATCAGTATTAAAACAATCTTTCTGTTGTCACAATCTTTTTCCAAAGTATACCACTGGTGAGGTGTTTTTATGTAAAGCAGAGGATGACTCTTAGTAACCCTTAAGAAACAGAATTCAGTAAACTGGGAGGATACTGAAATGTTCACAAGTACAGTAGAAATGCATATTTACACCATTAAAATTTAAAAAAAAAATAAGATTTAGTTAGAAAAAAACACGATTCAAGACAGAAATAATACTTTTAATTTTGATGCAAGTACAAAATGAGAAATTCTATCTTAATCTTTGTTTTACAATACAGTTTTTTTTTTCTGGCATGGTGGGTGAATCATTCTCAAGTCATGAGGCAGTTTTTACCTTCTTTTGAGTGAAAGAAAAGAAAATACAAGAGGCTGATTGGACAGTTTCTTTGGGAAATGTAGTTCATCATCCAAACATCCGGCACCATTTATCTTTTGAAAAGCTTGATATGATTAAGGGGGTTCACACCATACAGGCACAGAATAACTTCCTCATTTGTAAAACATCACGAGTATTTCAGAAAGTAACAGGATGAATGTTTTTTGCAAATAAGTCTGTTTGCAGAAATACTTGGAAAATGCATGATAAAAAGTCACTTGAAAAAATACATGATGAGCATTTTTGTGAAAATAACATGTGGAGTGATAATGGACTTTGTTGTCTGAATACCAAGTGGATTCATTACTTTAGAAGAAATGTAATGGAGCACAGAAGAAAGTTCAATGTCACAGTTGATTTAGTGAGGAACACTTACCTGAGATTTTAAGTGGAACTGAAGTCAGCTAGTTTACCTCAGAACTAAACTGTGTCTAATACTGATGATATCAATGAGAATGTAGATTCTGCTAATATGTTTTTAGAAATATGATGGTCTAGTTGATAATCTGAGCTGTTTACAAGGTGAATATTATATTACAGTTTCTCCAGCTACTATCCCTGTGATACATTTACCTAAAATTCAGGTAACACTTAAAATAGACTGAAAAAGAACTAAAACTGGTATCTCTTGGTGTTATAGTGAAGTAAGGTGGTCTGACTTCATGGGTGACTAGCATGTTGCTATGATGTTGTTAGACCAGGCAAACTCAGGATATGGATCTGATATGAATAAATGAATGAGATGAGACCACTATTATTCACAGACTACTGAAGTGGTAGTCTCCAGTCGATGCAACTAAGGTCTGCAGGCAGATAAGATAAATGAAATTAATTCTTATCTGTGTACCTTTAGCATTATTCTCAGCAGCTCCAGAATCCTAAGATTACCTAATGAAGCATAATTTGTACCAAAAACTACAGACTAATTAATGTTTTTGACAGAATGAGGCAAAAATAAATTGACCATAATGTAAAAAAGCCAGAACTGTGTGACACAATAGAAATGCATGTGTCACGTTTACTGTGTGACACATTAGAAATGTTTGTGTCATGTTTACTGTGTGACACATTACAAATGCATGTATCATATTTACTGTGTGACACATTACAAATGCATGTGTCATATTTACTGTGTGGCACATTACAAATGCATGTGTCATATTTTGACAGATGGTTTGAAAGGTGATGGGAATCAAATGTAGCTATTAATATGAACACAGACACACATACACACTACATCTCTCAACTGTCCAGATTTTCCCTGAATGCCCAGATTTTTGTCTCATAATTTTTTGTCTGTTCCTCATAAAATGTGTGGTTTTCTTGCAAATCATTGGTGGTTAAAGTCACTAAATAATGACAGAAGGTTGAGTTTCAGACTTTACACCCTTCAGAAAATGAGGGCCTGTTATCCTATCAACTTTCTAAGACAATATTTAAAAACTAATAAAAAACAAGCACAAAAACTGTCCCTATTTGGGTGCCTTTGCCACCTCAATTATTTTTGGCTTTGTTCTAAGAGGTTGAGCGGTATCACACACACACACACACACACACACACACACACACACACACACACACACACACACACACACACACACACACACAACATGTTTATTATTATGAAATTCCTGGGAATAGTAAAGTACTGAAAAAAACTGCCTCCAAGGCAATACACAATTGTGTGCAGAGCTCATTGTAAATGGAGTCATCTATATTGAATCAGAAGATATAGCAAACCTCCTGGCTGATAAATTCAGCTCCAACTTTACTCCTCCCCCCCCCCTCAATCTTCCCTCAGGAAATATCATCAAATATAACTCCCCCTACTATCACTAGGGAACAGGTCCATAATGTTCTCTCTAAGACCAAGAACACTGCATCAATGGGACCAGACAACATCCCAGGATGCCTTCTAAATAACATGAAACATGACCTATCAGGACCTCTGGAATTATTGTTAACTGTAGCCTCCAAACAGGCTTCATGCCTCAGAAATGGAGAAAGGCAACAGTCATCCCACTCCACAAAGGTGGGCCATTGACAGACCCTGGAAACTACAGACCCATAAGTCTCACTAGTCCTATATGTAAAGCCATGAAAAGAATTATTATGGAGATGATCAACAGAGATATAGTAAACCTCCATGCAATGGACCCGACCCCGTTTGTTCGTTAAGGGCAGATAATGCCTACTCAATCTGGTGGACTTCTTTGAGAAGGTCACCAAAGCAATGGATGAGGGAAAAATCATTCATACTGCCCACCTTGACCTGGCAAGGCATTTGATACAATACCCCACACAGGCATTGTTGAAAAACTCAAGAGGTTAGGCACAAACTCGTATATCACCCAGTGGATAGCCAACTAGCTCACAGACAGGACCCAGGAAGTTAGAATTGGGGAGTTCACCTCCCAAAGAGGCCAGTCACAAGTGGAGTCCCTCAGGGATCAGTCCTTGGACCACTCCTTTTTGGCATTTACTTCTCAGAAGTCAAGGCCAATGTTAGTGGTCTCTGGCTGACTAAATTTGCAGATGATTGTAAATTAGGAGCTGTCATTGAATCTCACACTGACACAAATGTTCTCCAGGAAGGGCTGACACAGACAAACAACTGGTGTCAGAGTCATGGACTAAAACTAAATGCCAAGAAATGCATAATAGTATCCTTTTGGAAGTCATCCATCCCTCGTAACTATCATATAAACTACACACTCCTCATAGTTGACCCAGTAGTCAGGGACTTGGGAACACACATAGATAGTAATCCAGCATTTGATCATCACATGTCTACAGTGGTGAGGAAATCATTCTGTGTTGTGCAACTTATAAACAAAGGTATGGCATCTAAGTCCAAGGAAGTTATTGTTCCACTGAATTTGCCATTGATCAGACCTATTGTTGTGTACAATGCCCCCCTTGGTATGTACCTAACCAGGCATATCCAACAACTGAAAAGTCCACAGAGGTTCCTCACTAAAAGAATACAGGGCATAAGTAAAATGCCCTATGCAGACCACCTCAAGGCCCTATCCCTGTATTCTGTCTCCTACAGGCTTTTGAGGGGAGATCTATGCCTGACATAAAGGGTATTGTCAGACTCCACTCTGATGGACCTCCTGCATATCCACAAAACAAACATTACCAGAATTACCCATTCTAAAGACTTAAATCTTGCCTGTGATATAAATAGAACCTGCTGGAGAGATAAATATGTATCCCAGAGACTACCCCGTCTATGGAACAGGCTCCCCATCCATGTGAAGCAGAGTTCCTCTCTAATCTAATTCAAGTGAAACTTGGACAATTGGATGGGAAAACAGAAATTCATCCCTGGTTTGGCACCTATTTCTCTAATGGACAGAGGTAACCTGCAAATGGTTCATCTCCCAGGCCCATGCTTATACTTATCAAGGGTATCAGAACTCGTCAGAGATTTGGGATGCATGGCTAGGCTTAAAAAGGCCCCTGTGTTCATTAGCCTAGAAAATACCTATGAACTTATGAACCTATAAGCTCTGGAACTGATGCAGATGCAATCAGTGGTGTCTCCACCATAGACTGCTCAAAGTATAGAAAGAGGCAATTTTATTTGGTAACCATTTGAAATATAAGCACTCATAATGTTACGTCCTGTAATATGAACACTAAATTGCCAAAAATCCAGCCTTGCATATACTACTTCTGAGACTGTCATGTTTCAAAATGTTCCATTTTATCCAAAGCGTGGTGATATCAGAGTCAGTATATATCAGTTCAAGGGTTGTGGGGGTCGCTCCCACACTGATGGGTGAAGAAGGCTTCCCCTCTGCAAAATAAAAAAAAAAAAAAAGGTTAAAAAGAGAAGAGCAATGTACCCTATTCACTGTTCCCTTCTGAGTATGTGCCGGAATTCAGCATTGCAAGTTCTGACATTTCAAAAGAAAGAATTTCTTCATGCTTTTTTTCCTAGTTTCTGTGAGCTTGGATGAAATAGATTTAGAAACTGGAAGAATGAAGCCAGAGGCCTCCTACTGAGTGGTGCAAAACTAAAGTATTTTAACTTTGTGTCATATTTGTTTCACCATCTTTTTTTGGCTTGTGACATTTTACATTTTACAGGTTTGATTGACTTTGTTTTCAGTGTTGCTAGAGTGGGTTTGATGTTCTATTACAAATTGTACAATAGCTTTCATTTTCTTCCCCAAGATATCAGATATTGCAATACTGCTTATGAAGCCATTAGAGCATGAGTCAAATGTATTCTGGTACTCGTAACAAGAAAACAACTTTATAAAACTGAAAATGTTTGTCATGGGACAATCAATACCCAGGTTTGTGGTACATTTGAACAGTATCTTTGCAAGCTGATTTATTAACCAGTGTTTTTATAAATCAATGCTAGTCAGTCTGGACTGCATTATGAAGGCTGATTAGGAAAGATCTTTGACTGAAGATGTGCATAGCTTCATAGGTTGGTAATAGGCTATCGGCCCTAGGGCCTGTACAAGCCTAGCCATAACAATTTCCTGGCTATTTCTTCCCACAATACTTACTTCCCTGGACCCCTGTCTATCAGGGCAACTGATGTGATCCTCAGGGTGAATTTCCTATCTCCGATCCAATCATTAAGGTTCCTTTTGAAGAAGGCCAAAGAGGTGCTCTGCTTGACATGAATGGGCAGTCTTTCAGAGTATTTCAGAGTCTGGGGAGTCTTTGGGTCAGGAACCTATCCCTCCAGCATGTTTTGTCATTGTGATGACAAGGTTTAGATCCCTGGAGCATGTGGCTCTGAGGGATTGGGATTTCTTTAAGTGTAGCATGTCCAACAGCTCTGGGTTTGACATGGCCTTGTATGTTAAGCAAAGATCGTCTCTGAGTAAACGATATGGGACAAAGTATAGCTGGAGTTTTTTTAGATGGTTAGCTTTAGGCCTGTGATTCTTTAAGTGAGGTATTTCTGCGGCCTTTCCAGTTGTTCCAGATGCCTTGAAAAGTAATTCCAAACGGGGCGTTGTATTCTATAATGGGTCTAATGAGAGATGAGTACAGTGGGACAATGACCTCCTTTTTTCTGGATGAAAAGCCCTTAGTGATGAGGTGTGCCACATAGAAGGATTCCCTGACTGTTGTGGCGATGTGGTTATCGAAGGTGAGACCACTGTCCACCTGTGTCCCTAAGTCTCTTATCACACTTTCAGTGTTTAGTGCAATGCCAGCTATGTGGTAATTCATGGGTGCATGTTTTTTCCCAAAGGGGATAACTATACATTTCCTGGCATTGAGCTTGAGCCCATGGCTCTGGCACCAAGCATCTGTTTCTGTAAGGCCCTTATGTAGAATATCCACCTCATTTGGGGATTCAGTAATGGCTCCCAGTTTGTAGTCATCTGCATTGTTAGCCACAGTCCCTTAGTGTTGGCCTGTACTACTTCAGAGAAGTAGATGCCATAGATAGAAAAGGAAATGCGAATATCAGTCATAGAGCCATATCAATATTTCCATAGCGCGCAAGCTCTCTCTCTGTGTGTGTATATATATATATATATATATATATATATATATATATATGGACAAACAATATTAGTCATATCACAAATCTTGGCCGAGTATTTTAAGGAAATATTTGTTCAAGGTTTCAGACAGCCTTCAGAAAATATTACTTTATCAACAAAAACATAACAGAAGTACTGCTGCAATTCCTCTTTTGTTAATGCTCTTGGATTTCTGCTACAAGTAGACTTGTTTCCGGAATCTACAAAATGCAGTTTCATTCAAGATTGCAGTACAGTCCAGGCATGCAAAGGCATATTGCTGACACATTAAAAAGAATATTTTTAAAACAGCAGAAAGAGAACTTGGACATTATTTTGAGGTGCATTAAGTTGTATCACAGTGCCTATGTCTACAGATAAGCTGAAATAACTACGGAAGTGTGAGAGAGGACATAGCATTGACACAACTAAAAGAAGTTAACCTGAGTTGATGGCCAAAATGTCATTATCTGTGTCTTAGAACTGCTATGTGGGCAAAGTTTATTCTTCAAGTTTGGCAAAGTCATAAACCCTAGTCAAATCCACGAGCGCCACTTAAACAGTCATGAAATGCAAAGAAATGGAAAAGATATTCTGTTTTGGTCTAAGATCTAAGAACAGAGAGTGAGAGATTTTTACAAATCTTTGAGATCTGCTCAACACATTGCAATTACAATAGGACAGGAAAGAGGTTTTCCATGGTTACTATGACATGAATTCAGAATGAATATTTTCCAGTATAAGAATTTGCATCATGGAGCATTAGCAAATAATTGCCCAAAATACTCAGAAGTTTTTTTATTGAAAGAAGGAATTTCAGATAACCAACCAGAATCTACAAGTGCATAGTTGTATAATTTTTCTAAAGACTGGGAGCTCAGATACGGTAAATCCAGCCAGCATTGCCTACAGTGCAATGGACAAATTCAGAGAATTATTCACACTAAAAGGAGCAGACTAAAAACATGAATTTCTCAGATACTGCTACCTTTCACTACTCAAATGCAAAAATATGCTTTTGCAATCTCAAAATGCACTCGCTCGAAGCACTCCTTAAAATGAAGGACATCGACTTTTGTGCTGTAACAGAGACTTGGTTCATGGCAGCAGAAAGCACCCCTGCACTACCAGGCTATAACTTATTCCAAACCTTTCGGCCTCAGAACTTGGACCAAAGCTCCAAAGGCAGTGGTGTTTCCATATTCATAAAGGTTGCACAAACCTACAGACAGGTAGCCCAACATAACACATCAGAGATACTTAAGGTGCAGCTAATATTGGGTAAGACAGCGATTCATGTCGTAGCTTGTTATAGGTCCCCAACCATGTCCCAAGACTCACACTCCACATTCCTAAGCACCCTGGAGAATATTAGGGTCCAACCTAACACTCTCATACTGGGTGACTTCAACTACCTCTCCATTAACTGGACAGACTACTCGAGTTCCAATACACTTGCCCAACATTTCCTGGAATTCATTAATTCCAATGCCCTGGACCAGCCCGTTCTTATCCCCATTAGAGGTAGCAACATCCTTGACCTGGTCTTTACTAATATGGGCGATCATTGCTCTACACCAATAGTCAACTCCTCCCTGGTTAGATCTGACGATAAACTAATCACCTTGGAAAGTCACAACCCCCCACCCACAAAGGTAACCACCATGAAAAACTTTTCCAAAGCTAACTTTGGGCTCCTAATAACAGAGGTGGCTACGTTCACGGCACCCATGCAAATGGAAAATTGTTGCATGACCACTGAATCATACACCAATGCACTGTACGAACACATACACAAATGCATGGATCTCGCCATACCCAATAGAACCAAGATGATCTCCTCCAAAAAAGGAAGCCAATTTGGCGGTCCTCTGCAATAAATAAACTCTACAACAGTAGGAGGAAACTGATGCAGAATAAGGTGAAGTACCAAGACTGGAAAAACTCCCTTATCAGCCTCAACAGAAAGTAGAGATCCCTCAGCAAATCCTCTAAAGCTTGCTATGAAAACAGAATTGCAGCAGATAGTAAAGACAACCACAAGGCCTTCTATAGTTATGTAAAGAATCTCCATGTCAATACCTATACTGAGCCAACAGATATTGCCAATATACTGGCTGACAGATTCAGTGCCAACTTTACCCCCCCCAAAGGACCAATCACAATAGCAGTAGATTGCCAGGTACCCAGTATTACTGCTGCACAGGTTAAAACAGCACTGCCCAAGGCCAAGAATACAGCTTCTATGGGACCTGACAATATCCCTGGCTGTGTTCTACATGAACTACAGAGTGAATGGAACCGCACCTGTGTGCCTTGTTCAATCACAGCCTCACCTCCGGCTTTGTCCCTACCGAATAGCTCAGTGCTACAGTCATCCCTCTCCAGAAAGGAAGAGAGACTACAGACCTTGGGAACCATCACCCCATTAGCCTGGCAAGTCTGACATGCAAAGCTATGGAATGCATCATTATGGACCTAATAAACAAGGGTATAGGGAATCTCCAAACTCTGGATCCCACACAGTTTGGTTATGTTAAGCGTAGATCATGCCTGCTCAACATGGTCGACTTCACTGAGTCAGTCACCAGAGCTGTAGATGAAGCAAAAGTGGTTCATACAGCCTACGTTGATCTGGCCAAGGCCTTTGATACCATTCCTCACTCAGGAATCATAGAAAAACTCACTAAGCTAGGCATCAACCCCTATATTACTAGGTGGGTTGCAAACTGGCTCACAGATAGAACCCACAGTGTGAAAGTAGCTGACTCCAGGTCATACTGCTGACCAGTCATGAGTGGAGTCTCACAGGGATTGGTCCTGGGCCCTCTCCTGTTTGGTATCTACTTCTCAGAAGTTCAGGCCAACACGAAGGGACTCCAGTTGACAAAGTTCATAGACGATTGCGAGTTGGGAGCCTTTATTAACTCCCTAAGTGATGTTGACATCCTACAGAAAGGCCTCACTGAGACCAACGACTGGTGTCAGAACCATGGTGTTAAGCCCATTGCCAAAAAATGTGCCGTCATCCCCTTAGGGAAAAACCCAGTTCCCATAAATTACCACATCGATGGTAGTCCACTGCATACAGAAGATGTTATAAGAGATCTGGGAACACAGGTTGACAGCAACCTCTCTTTTGATCACCACATTGCCACTGTGGTCAGAAAGTCCTTCTATGTGGCACATCTCATTACTAAGGGTTTTGCATCCAGGAAGAAAGAGGTCATTGTCTCCCTCTACTCTTCCCTCATTAGACCGATCATTGACTATAATGCCCCATTTGGCATGTAGCTCACTAGATCCCTGCAACAACAGAAAGGCCGCAAAAGTACCTCACAAAAAGGATCCTAAACCTTAAACACTTGTCCTATATGGACAGACTCAAAAAACTCCAACTATTCTGTGGCTCATATCGCCTACTTAGAGGCGATCTCTGCTTGACTTACAAAGCCATGCCTGACCTAGCTCTGTTAGAAATGCTACATCTAAAGAAATCCCAGTCCCTCTGCACCACACACTCCAGAGACCTCAACCTCATTACCACAATCAACAGAACATGCTGGAGGGACAGGTTCATAACCCAGAGACTGCCAATGCTATGGAATAGACTTCCCATACATGTCAAACAGAGCACCTCACTGGCCCTCTTCAAGAGAAATCTTGATGAGTGGATGGGAAATAGAAAATTCATCCTGGGGATCCCTCCAGTGGCTCTATTTGACAAAGGCACTGGGAAGTAAGGTCAGGTGGCATAATGCCAGGGTAATCCTATAGGCTATGCTTGTAAAGGCTCCAGGGCCATTAGCCTAGTACACACCTATGAACCTATGAATATCTCTCTCTCTCTCTCCTTCTCTTCCTCTCTCTTGCTGTATGTCTCAAGTAAAAACAGTTGTGGGGAGAAGGTTCAAGGCAAACCTGCAATCATGCATGCATTGCTTCAACCTCAAAACTCTCAAATGTTTTGAAAAAACTGTGGAACAAGCGGGTGATACAGAAAGCATATCCAAGGCACACAAGAACTCTTCCAAATCTGCAGAAAGGAGATGGAATAAGTATTTGATTGTCATTACCTGCCAAAGTGGCACCAAATGATCATAAACCTAGAATAAAGGCTCAGGGTTTTTCTCAGCTGCTCCAGAAGTGAGATCTTACTTATTGCATGGGGAAGATCTAAAAATGTATAGAACTAGCAGACATCGAGGTTAAATGTCAGTGCAGACAAAAGGAAAGATTGTTGGTTATTTCCCTTGCAATAATAGATCTAAGTCATTGTCATCCTCAATATCTTCCGTAGGTGAGAAATGTCCTAATGTTGTTCTTGTAATTACGACTTGATCTGCAGCAACAGAACATAATGCTGACATTCTAAGTTCTAGTACACGTGAAAAGAAACAGAATCCAATTTAAGTGTAATGTCAATGTTACTAAGTTAGCTTTTTGCCTCATAACGCTTCCCAGGTTTATTATTCTAGATGTGATAGGTTATCTACAATCCAGTTTGTGAAGGTGCATATTTCAAAAAGACTGACTATGACTACAAAGCAAAAGTATGCATATCACTGCTAGTTTGCACCTTTTAAGTTTTGTACATATGTAAATGTTACACAACATGGTATTGCAGCATAGTTGGCAATTCTCTATCTATTGTAAGCTATTTTTATAAAGAAAGGAAAATGCAATATTAGTGATATGTCTTTAAGTATGGATGTACTCATAAGTAGGATGCATGTCATGTGATCCAGCCAGCCATTCAGTCTACTTCAGTAAAGATTAGTAGGTGGATGCACTCCTGTGTCTAGGCTTCTTCATTTGACACAATACTAAACTTGGGTATTGTTGAGAAAGTCAAGAGGTTTGGTACAAACCCTTATGTCCACCAGTAGATAGCCAGCTGGCTCATAGACAGGAACCAGGAAGTTAAAATTGGGAAGTCCGCCTCTACAAAGAGGCTAGTCACAAGCGGAGTCCCTCAGGGATCGGTCCTGGGACTTCTTTTTTTTTAGCATTTACTTCTCTGTGGTTAAGGCCAATGTCAAAGGCCTCTGGCTGACTAAATCTGCAGATGATTGCAAATTAGGAGTTGTCATTGAATCCCCCACCAACACAAATGTTCTCTAGGAAAGGCTGACACAGACAAACAATTGGTGTCAGAGCCATTGACTAAAACTAAATGCCAAGAAATGCATAATAGTATCCTTCAGGAAGTCATCCACCCATGGTAACTGTCATACAGACAACACACCCCTAAAAGCTGACTCAGTATTCAGGGACTTAGGGACACACATAGACAGTAATTTAGCCTTTGATCATCACATGTCTAAAGTAGTGAGGAAATCATTCTATGTTGCGTAACTTAAAAACAAAGGTATGGCATCTAGGTCCAAGGAGGTCATTGTTCCACTGTATTTGGCATTCATCAGATCTATCATTGAGTACAATGCCCCCACTGGTATGTACCTAACCAGGCATATCCAACAACTGAAATGTCCACAGAGGTTCTTTACTAAAAGAATACAGGACACAAATAATATTTCCTATGCAGACCACCTGAAGACCCTATCCCAGTAGCCTGTCTTCTACAGGCTGTTGAGGGGAAATCTATGCCTGACATACAAGACATTGTCAGACCTCACGCTGGTGGACCTCCTGCATATCTGCAAAGCAAACAGCACCAGAATTACTCATTCTAAAGACATAAACCTTGCCTGTGATATAAATAGGAGCTACTGGAGAGACAGGTATGTATCCTAGAGACTACCCCTTTACTAGAACAGGCTCCCCATTCATGTGAACCACAGTTCCTCCCTAACCCAATTGAAGTGTAACTTGGACAACTGGATGGGGAACAGGAAAATCATCCCTGGTTTGGCACCTTTGTCTCTAATGGACAAAGGCAGCCTGTAAATGTTTCATCTCCCAAGCCCCTGTTTCCACTTATCAAGGGTACCAGAACCTATGATCCTATGATCCTATGGCCTTATATATATATATATATATATATATATATATATATATATATATATATATATATATATATATATATATATACACACACACACACACACATATATATATATATATATATATATATATATATATATGTATATGTATATGTGTGTGTGTGCATCTATCTATCTATCTATCTATCTATCTATCTATCTATCTATCTATCTATCTCTCTATCTATCTATCTATGTTCATAGGTTCATAGATGTGTATTAGGCTAATGGCCCTGGAGCCTTTACAAGCCTAGCTATAGAATTACACTGGCATCGTGCCACCCAACCTTAGTTCCCAGTGCCTCTGTCGAGTAGAGCCACTGGAGTGCTCCCCGAGGTGAATTTTCCATTTCTCATCCACTCATCAAGATTTTTTCTTGAAGAGGGCCAGTGAAGTGCTCTGTTTGACATGTATGGGAAGTCTATTCCATAGCATGGGCAGTCTCTGGGTTATGAACCTGTCCCTCCAGCATGTTCTGTTGATTTTGGTAATGAGGTTGAGGTCTCAGGAGCGTGTGGTGCAGAGGGATTGGGATTTCTTTAGATGTAGCATTTCTAACAGAGCTGGGTCAGACATGGCTTTGTAAGTCAAGCAGAGAATACCTCTAAGTAGGTGATACGAGTCAGGGAATAGTTGCAGTTTTTTTAGTCTGTCCATATAAGGCAAGTGTTTAAGGAATAGGATCCTCTTTGCGAGGCACTTTTGCAGCCTCTCCAGTTGTTGCAGGTGTCTAGTGAGGTAAATGCCAAATGAGGCATTGTACTTGATGTACCTGAGAGCACCCCGGCACTATCAGGTTTTACCTCATATCATGCGTTCCGGCCCCAAAACCCAGACCATACCACAAAAGGAGGGGGTGTATCCATATTCATCAAGGATGCCCACAACTCCAGGTTGGTGGCTACGCACGAAGCATCGGAAACCATCCAGGTGCAATTAACCATAGGCAAAACTGCTCTACAATTTGTAGCATGCTACAGGCCACCCTCTCAAACTCTGGAAACCCACACAGCCTTCCTGAAGACACTGGAGGGTATAAATGTATCACCAAATACCATCATATTGGGTGACTTCAACTACCCGAATATAGACTGGGAACATTACTCAAGCCCCAACTTTCTAGCCCAAAGGTTCCTGGAGTTCATAAATTCAAATGCCATGGAACAACTAGTCACCGTCCCCACAAGAGGAGAAAATATACTAGATCTCATCATCACAAACATGGGGACAAAATGCTCCACACCGGAAGTATATCGCTCTTTGGTGAGATCAGATCATAAACTAATCTCACTAGAAATCCACATCCCGCCCCCACCCCAAAGAAAAAAGACCACAGTGAAGAACTTCTCTAAAGCAAACTTCACACTACTCAAGACAGGTGTGGTATCCTTCAAGGCCCCCGAGCCAATGGAAACCACAACCCAATCTGTGGAAGCCCTTACAAATGCCTTCTCTGAACACCTTCAGGACTGCATGGATCAGGCAATCCCAAATAAAACCAAGACTCTTTCCACCAAGGGCAAATGTCCAGTCTGGTGGACCCCAGCCATAAACAAACTTTACAATAAGAGGAGAAAGCTATTACATGATAGAGAAAAATCCCAAAAAGGGAAGGCATCTTTGATCAGTACTAGCAAGAAACTACGGTCCCTCATAAAATCATCTAAGGCCAACTTTGAGAAAAAAATTGCCATAGATTCAAAAGACAATCATAAGGCCTTCTTCAGCTATGTCAGAAACCTGGGTGGAAACTCCCAGATATGCTCAGAATTAGTCCAAAATGATACAAAAATCACTGAACCCACAGACATTGCCAACATACTGGCAGACAGGTTCAGCGCAGACTTCACCCCCCTCTCCCCCCCAAAAGGAGAGATAACTATCCCAACAGAGTGTAGCCTCCCAGACATCTCAAATGCGCAGGTGAAAGCTGCTCTCTCTAAAGCTAAAAACACAGCATCAATGGGACCGGATGGTGTCCCCGGCTGTGTGCTACATGAACTCAATGAAGAACTAAACCCGCACATAAGGCAGCTGTTTAATCTTAGCCTTACCACAGGACATGTGCCCAAGGAGTGGCGTATGGCAACTGTGGTCCCACTCCAAAAAAGGCGGTGCCTCTACAGAACCTGGTAATTACCGCCCCATAAGCTTAACAAGCCTGGTCTGCAAAGCTATGGAGAGGATCATAATGGAACTCATAAACAAGGACATAGGGGACTTGCAGACCTTGGACCCAACCCAGTTTGGCTTTGTCAAGGGCAGATCTTGCCTTTTGAACTTGGTCGACTTCTTTGAAACAGTTACCAAGGCCATTGATGAGGGAAAGGCTGTCCATACAGCCTACCTTGACCTTGCAAAAGCTTTCGACACAATACCCCACTCAGGTATCATAGAGAAACTTACCAGCTTAAATGTAAACCCATATGTCACAAGATGGGTTGCAAACTGGCTAAAGGACAGAACCCACAGGTTTAGAGTTGCTGGAGCCATGTCAGACTCCAAGCCGCTTACAAGTGGTGTCCCACAGGGCTCAGTCCTTGGCCCCCTATTGTTCGGCATCTACTTCTCAGAAGTACAGGCAAACATAGGAGGACTATGGCTGACAAAGTTTGTGGATGACTGCAAACTGGGTGCCATAGTGGATAGTACATCGGACACAGACATCCTTCAGAGGGGTCTCACGGAAACTGATAGCTGGTGCCAGAGCCATGGCCTGAAATTAAACGCAAAAAAGTGTATAGTCATACCCTTCGGGAAAAACAAGGTAACCCCAAGCTACCATATAGATGGCAACCCACTAAGCACAGAAGAGGTTATCAGGGACCTGGGTACCCAGGTTGACAGTGGCCTCTCGTTTGACACTCACGTTGCTAAAGTGGTTGAAAGACCTTCTACATTGCCCATCTGATCATGAAGGGATTCACATCCAGATCAAGTGAGGTCATTGTTCCCCTGTACTCTTCACTTATCAGACCAATGATCGAGTACAATGCCCCATTCGGGATGTATCTCACCCGACACCTGCAGCAATTGGAGAGACCCCAAAAGTTCCTCACCAAAAGGATAAAGGGACTCCAAAACCTGTCATATACTGCCAGACTGAAGAAACTCCAACTCTATTCAGTTGCATACCATCTGCTCAGAGGTGACCTGTGCCTGACATACAAGGCCATGACCAACCCGGAATTAATGGACATGCTCCACCTCAAAAAATCCAAATCTACCAGAACCACTAGAGCAAGTGACTTGAACCTTAGCACGGATATAAATAGGACGTGCTGGAGGGATAGATTTATCACCCAGAGACTCCCCATGCTGTGGAATAAAATCCCGGTCCATGTGAGGCAGAGCACCTCGCTGGCTCTGTTCAAGAGAAATCTTGACCGGTGGATGGGAGATCGTAGGTTTACCCTGGGAATCATCTCTGTGTCACTGCTGGACAGAGGCACAACAAACTAATGGGCACATTATTTCTAACATAAGGGGTGGCGTAAGCCACATAACTTTGGGCTAGGCTTATAAATGCCTTACGGCAGATAGCCTAGTATAAACCTATGAACCTATGATTGGCCTAATGAGGGGAGAGTAGAGGGAGACAATGGCCTCTTTCTTCATGGATGCAAAACCCTTAATAATGAGATGTGCCAGATAGAAGGACTTTCTGACCACAGTGACAATGTGGTGGTCAAAAGAAAGGTTGCTGTCAACCTGTGTTCCCAGATCTCTTATAATGCCTTCTGTGTTGAGTGGACTACCATCGATGTGGTAAATCATGGAAACTTATTTTTCCCAAAGGGGATGATGATACATTTTTTGGCATTGAGCTTAAGGCCATGGTTCTGACACCAGTCATTGATCTCAGTGAGGCCTTTCTGTAGGATGTCAACATCACTTAGGGAGTTAATAATGGCTCCCAACTTGCAATCATCCATGAACTCTGTCAGCCAGAGTCCCTTTGTGTTGGCCTGGACTTCTGAGAAGTAGATACCAAACAGGAGAGGACCCAGGACCGATCCCTGTGGGACTCCACTCGTGACTAGTCAGCAGTCTGACTTGGAGTCAGCTACTTTCACACTGTGGGTTCTATCTGTGAGCCAGTTTGCAACCCATCTAGTGATATAGGGGTTGATGCCTAGCTTAGTGAGTTTTTCTATGATTCCTGAGTGGGGAATGGTATTAAAGGCCTTGGCTGGATCAAGGTAGGCTGTATGAACCACCTTGCCTTCATCCACAGCTCTGGTGACTGATTCAAAGAAGTCGACCAAGTTGAGCAGGCATGATCTACCCTTCACAAAACCAAACTGTGTGGGATCCAAAGTTTGGAAATTCCCTATATCCTTGTTTATTAGGTCCATGGTAATGCGTTCCATAGCTTTGCATATCAGACTTGTCAGGCTAATGGGTTGTTAGTTCCCAGGGTCTGTAGTCACTCCTCTTTTGTGGAGAGGGATGACTGTAGCAGTGTGCCATTCAGTAGGGACAAAGCCTGAGATGAGGCTGTGATTGAACAGGGCACACAGGTGAGGTACCAGTTCACTCTGTAGTTCATGTAGAACACAGCCAGAGATATTGTCAGGTCTCATAGAAGCTGTTTTCTTGGTCTTGGCCAGTGCTGTTTTAACCTGTGCAGCCGTAATACTGGGTGCCTGGCAATCTACTGGTATTATGATTGGTCCTTTGGGGGGTGGGAGTAAATTTGGCACTGAATCTGTCGGCCAGTATATTGGCAATATCTATTGGCTCGGTATAGGTGGTACCATTGTGCAGTAGCTCAGAGCAAATCTGGGTATTGCCGTGTAGATTCTTTGCATAACTATAGAAGGCCTTGTGGTTGTCTTTTCTATCTGCTGCAATTCTGTTTTCATAGCTAGCTTTAGAGGATTTGACGAGGGATCTCAACTTTGTGTTGAGGCTGATAAGGAAGTTTTTCCAGCCTTGGGACTTTACCTTACTCTGCATCAGTTTCCTACTTCTGTTGTAGAGTTTGTTTATGGCAGGGGGCCACCAGATTGGCTTCCTTTTTTTTTGGAGGGAAGTGTCATGGTTTTATTGGTTATGATGAGATCTATGCATTTGTGCACATTGGTGTATGATTCGGCAGTCATGCAACTATTCTCCATTTGCATGGGTGCCATGAAGTTAGCCACCTCTGTTTTTAGGAGGCCAAAATTAGCTTTGGAGAAGTTTTTCATGGTGGTTATCTTTGTGGGGGGGGGGGGGGTGCGAGGGATGTGGATTTCCAGGGTAATTAGCTTGTGGTCGGACCGAACCAGGGAGAAGCTGACTATTGATGTAAGAGCAAAGATCAACCAATTTAGTAATGACCAGGTCAAGGATGTTGCTACCTCTAGTGGGGGTAAGTCTGAGCTGGTCCAGGGCATTGGAATTAATGAATCCCAGGAAACGTTTGGCACGTGTATTGGTACATGAGTACTTTTCCCAGTTAATGGAGGGGTAGTTGAAGTCGCCCAGTATGAGATTATTAGGTTGGACCCTAATATTCTCAAGGGTGCTTAGGAACATGGAGTGTGAGTCTTGGGACATGGTTGGGGACCTATAACAGGCTACGTCCTGAATCGCTGTCTTACCCAGTATTAGCTGCACCTTAAATATCTCTGATGTGTTATGTTGGGCTACTAGTCTGGAGGTGTGCGCATTCTTTATGAATATGGACACTCCACCACCTTTGGAGCTTCGGTCCAAGTTCTGGGGCCAAAAGGTGTGGAATGAGTTATAGTCTGGTAATGCAGGGGTGTTTTCTGCTGCATTGAACCAGGTCTCTATTACAGCACAAATGTCGATGTTCTCCGTTTTAAGGAGTGCTTTGTGCAAGTGCATTTTGAGATTTTTAGACTTCTAGCGTTGAGCAGCATGACCCTCAGATTGCATTTGCTTGTAGCTGTTATGGTGGTAATTTGGTCTTTGGAACAGCGCCTAAAAAAGTCACTACAGGGGTGGCAAAAGCCTTGGCCAGTATCCAGATGCTTAGGGGTGACAGATGCAGGCCATCTCTGGCAAAGCATCAAGGTCCGTCAGTCATGTCATCCCAGGCAGACAGATTCTGCATCCCCTTAGAATGACACAAGAAACTTAGCCAATTGTTGAAATCCATCATTTTCTGATTGTACTGTGGTATCATTCTGGGTGTTGGTAGGATGCTGCTCAGGGCTTGGGTCATACCCCAACTGGGCTATATAATCTGAGAGCTCCTACATGTCTCTTTTCATGTAGTCCAGGGAGGTATGTCTCAGGTCACTTACACCCACATGTACAATGACAGAGTCATATTTGTACCTGTTGTTGAGGGACCTGAGTGTGTACGTTATGTGGTGGATAGTGTCACCTGATAGGCAGCTGACTGTTACTTTCTCCTTATTCAACCTAGTGAGTGGGACATCAGTGTGCCTCACTATTGACTCACCTATGACTAGTGTGCTGGGCATGCTCTTTTTCCTTAGGGGCTTTGGTTGAGTGGCACAATGTTTAGGAGAATTATGTGTCTTGTAATTAGTGTTGTGTTGTTATGGTCGAGTACATTTCTACCTTGGATGTCTCTGCTGTTTGGGTAAATTTTTATTGAGAGCCTCCATGAAGGTGGGTGTGTGGTTTGTGTTTTTATGTGAAGGCTGTGCTGGTGTGTGTTCTGGAGGGCTATGTGTTCCATGTGGTGTGGTGCAAGTGTTGACCTTCTCCTCTTGACCAGCTATTCCGGTCTTGGCTGGAGAGGGCGTGGATTCCAATTTGGATATACTAGTGCATCTCTCACAAGTCTGAGTGTTGGGAGGTAAGAGAAAAAGGTTGTCGGTGTTGCTACATTGCCTCAGGATGCCCAAGTTTACCAGGTTAATAGGAGAAGGCACAGGGAACTAACCCTTTGACATGCCTGGAGGGGTGGGTATTAGTAATAAGTACTAGAGCTGTTTTCTTGTAGAAAGTTTAGCACTGGTAGCACTTTTGTGTGCTACAATAATTGCTACAAGAAGTCTGGTATGGTAAAGTGCTAGACTAATAAACTAGTAAAAGTGCATACATATCTTACAGACAGCGGTCTGAATAATCATTATAAGTACCAGCCACTGTATAATCTATATTAACACCACAAGCAGCAGTTTTAATTTACACATTGTGACATTTAAAGTGACAAACCTGCAGTAGTTGGATCGGAACAATATTAAAACTGTAGCAAGTATGAACAAGGACAAGAAATAAAATGACCCATGATACTCACAGTGCATCACGGCCAGAAAATGTATTAAAAATATGCATACTGAGAGAACATGTAGCAAAGGGTAGTGGTAACTGTTTGATATTGTGAGATTCGTTACAATAAAGCATGGAATAGCAATCTTGAATGACTGAAAATGTGGACTTACAGTACATATAAGTCTGAGGTTGCTGTTTCCCAGAAAATTCTTGTTTCTTTGAGGTATGACAGTCTTGAGAGTTGGTATATGTAAGTCTGGGGACATGACCACCTCTCAAAGACATTAGGGTACAGGGGGAGGGGTCTTGGAACAAACTTCCTTTTCCTATTTATGTGTAAATTGGACAAAGCAGCACCTAACTGCTCTTTCGACAATATGGCTCCTATAAACACTCAGTGGTATTCCTTAGAAATAATCACTCTCTCACCTAGAACTAATCACAGTCATATGCGTAGTATATAAATATAGATCTTAGAACTAGGCATGGGTAATTTTACCTAATGGGATAATCAGCAAGTCTTAAAATGGCCTGCAAGGGCAGTTAGCCTACTAATAATCTATGAACCTGTGACAAGAAAACAGCAATGTTTGACTTCCACTGTTCTCACGTATTTTTTACTTTATTTTCATAATACCAAGGCTTGCATGTGCACTGCAACAGAGGTAGGTCTTGATTTTCTGTACTAAGCACCATTGCATCCATACATTGTGTACAATGCACTGTTTAAAAGATTTAAAAAAAAAGCACTTGGCATCATTGGAAACATAGCACAGCATGCTAATTAGACATATAGATAAGGGCCAGAATGGTTTATAAACAAAGTGTAAAAGATTGATTCTTGTTTCTGTAGCTAATTGTCTATTTATAAGATTATTGATTGCTCTAAAAATTTCATATTTATGCATTAAACCAAATCCCAGTCTTTGGTTATCACTAAATGGAGAAGAGCTCATTGTGTTACACTGTCTGTGGAATAAATTATGATGTCATACACAGTAGTAAAAAGTTATCAGAATTCAAAAGATTTCGGGACATTCTTGTGGGATAAAATAAATTTAAGACTTGCACATTTCTTTTTTCTCTATTTGGCTGAAATCTGTTGCATAACAGTTTAACTTTTTTAACAGCAGCTGACAAAAATGATCATATTGTTTACATCACAGTCAAATTTCCAGTCCTTCACCTGTTTGACTATACAGCTGCGGTGGTGCAGCAGTAGCATTGTTGCCTCACAGCAAGAGGTTCTCCCGTTTGATTCTCGGCTTGGGTTGGGCATGCTTCTGTGTGGAGTCTGCATGTCCTCCCCGCGGTCAAGTGGGTGTTCAAAAGACATGTGTTGAATGGGTGTGCCTTTGCTGAAGGTTGGGTGTCGGGCTGGCAACTCGACACCATAAAAAACAACTGCCAATCATTAGCGGACCAGAGTTCTGCTGTGGCGACCCATAACCGGGAAAAGCTGACAGAGAAACAACAACACCTGTTTGACTATATAGTCAATCAAAGGTGACTAGAAATAGCTAAGAGTGATTGTGCAATATGCAGACGACATGGCCTGGCCTTAGCATCTTGTCCACAATATCTTGGCCTGTATATCAATACGATTCAAAGTTTTGTTTATTTGTTTCATGTTACTGCTGTACTAATATTTACTTGGTGTAACTCATATTTTACCTGAATTACTGTTGTCTGAACATAATTTATGCTGGAGTTATCTGCCATATGTAAAGAATTATCACAGACAGTAACATGATACTTCACGTGGCCCACATATGGTTACTAGATGATGAACTCTGTACTCGTTACTAACCAAGGATGGTTTTTCTAGGTGCAAATGAACAAGCAGACAAGCACATATTTCTACTTGGAGTACGCCATCATTTTTGTTGAGCAAGAGAAAACCCTGGTCATCCAGCTGAACATGGTTGTGTGCATGAGTCTGTTAGGTATATGAGCACAGTAATGCCACACTACAGAAGAAACCTAGGAGGATCTGAGGATACCACAATGCTTAGAAATCAGTGGGTATGCTCTTGGCTTTCAGGAAAAAAACAACTTTTCTTTCTGGCATATCACTGGCAAGTACATGGTGCATAGAGGGTGTACTACTAATGCAGGAATAAGTTTGTCTCTTGTTTGCCAGTCCTACACTCAACACCAGAATCTGCTCTCGCTGTATAGGATGAGCAAAGATAGCAAAGTTCTCAGTCTGTATTTTCCATGATCAGGGTAACTTTCTATGCTCCATGGTTAGGGTAACATATATAAAAGGTAGATATCCATTTCTCTGTAGTGTGGAGGGGGTACAGAATCTGTCCACCAGAAAGAGTAACATGTTATGTGAACTGGGAATGACTCAGCTCTATAAGAAAGTTAATTTACAATGACTCTGTATTGGATTTACCAAATCTATTCATCCTTTGTTGACCTGGTTAGTCATAGTAGGGTACTAGACTCATTTCAGGAGACTCCCAAGGTGATACTCATGCTACTAGTAGAAATTTGACTAGGGCATTTGGGTAACTTCCCCTATTCTTTTCGATAGGTGCTGTGTGATCTTTTATATTCACCTGATGTACCACCCATGCAGGCAGATGGGGCCTTAGTTTAACATCTTATGTGAAGGACACAGATTCAGATCATGGTCTGATGAGACCATAGGCAGGGTAATGGATCAGAACCCCCCCCTCTCCACAGCCATTAAGGGTCCCATTACTTGGCTATCTCTCTCCAATTACCATTTAACTGGAGCTGCTCTACATATGGTGTCTTTTGCCTGAGGTCCAGAGTGTTTCTGCTGCTATCCAAGGCTAAAAACAAAACAATAAGTATATTTTGATATTCTTCTGCACTTTTTACACTGTGTTTTTCAAATTGCTGCATTATTTCTGCTTTTTTACTTGAAACATATTTTTTTCCAAGACAACTGTCAGCAGAGCCCTCCCAAGCTTCACTGCTGTGCTCTGGGCAATTCAGCTGCACACTGAGCAGCGTTGCCATACTTATCATCCCTAGCTTTCAATAGAATAAGCCCCTTTGGCAGGCCTATTGCAAAATCTGGTCAGACTAGCCCATTCACTTTCCTAATAGTACATGTGGTAAAAGCTTGCTATAATGGATGGGCAGTTTCCCATCAACCCTCCAGTTAGCCTGATTGACATGGACATTCTCAGGCAATGTAGCAATTGCCTCATATATACTGACAACCACTTACTCCTCATCATCATCTTCTTTCGGCTGTTCCTGTTAGGGGTTGCCACAGTGGATCACCTGCTTCCATTTCTTCCTGTCCTCTGCATCTTGCTCTGTCACACCAACCACCTGCATGTCCTCTCTCACCACATCCATAAACCTTATCTTAGGCCTTCCTCTTTTCCTGTTACCTGGTAGCTTCATCCTTAGCATCTTTTTCCCAATATACTCAGCATCCCTCCTCAGCACATGTCCAAACCAATGTAATCTTGCCTCTCTAGCTTTGTCTCCAAACCTTCCAACCTAGGCTGACCCTCTAATATACTTATTCGCAATCCTGTCCACCCTCGTCACACCCACTGCAAATCATAACATCTTAAACTCTTTCACATCCAGCTCAAACTCCTGCCTTTTTGTCAATGCCACTGTCTCCAACCCATATAACATAGCTGGTCTCACTACCCTCTTGTATAGACCTTCCCTTTCACTCTTCCTGGTACTCGTCTGTCACAAATCACTCCTGACACTCTTCTCCACCCATTCCATCCTGCCTGAACTCTCTTCTTTACCTCTCTTCCACACTCACCGTTACTCTGAACTATTGACCCCAAGTATTTAAACTCATCCACCTTCGCCACCTCTACTCCTTGCATCCTCACCATTCTTCTATCCTCCCACTCATTCACACACATATATTCTGTTTTAGTCCTGCTGACCTTCATTCCTCTTCTCTCTAGAGCATATCTCCATCTCTCCAGGGTCTCGTCCACCTGTTTTCTACTCTCACTACAAATCACAATGTCATCTGCAAACATCATAGTACATGGGGACTCCGTGCTGATCTCGTCTGTCAACCTGTCCATCACCATTGCAAATAAGAAAGGGCTCAGAGCTGATCCTTGATGCAACCCCACCTCCAACTTAAATGCATCTGTCACTCCCACCACAGACCTCACCGCTGTCACACTATGCTCGTACATATCCTGTACCATTCTTACATACTTCTCTGACACTCCTGACTTCCTCATACAATACCACAACTCGTCTCTAGGCACCCTGTCATATGCTTTCTCTAAGTCTACAAAAACACAATGCAACTCCTTCTGACATTCTCTGTACTTCTCCATCAACACTCTCAGAGCAAACATTGCATCTGTAGTGCTCTTTCCCGGCATGAAACCATACTACTGTTCACTAATCATCACGTCCCTTCTTAACCTAGCTTCCACTACTCTTTCCCATAACTTCATGCTGTGACTGATCAATTTAATCCCTCTGTAGTTACTACAGCTCTGCACATCACCCTTATTCTTAAAATTTGGTACCAAAACACTTTTTCTCCATTCCTCAGGCATCCTCTCACTTTCTAAGATTTCATTAAACAATCTGGTTAAAAACGCCACTGCTATTTCACCTAAACACCTCCATGCTTCCACAGGTATATCATCTGGCCAACAGCCTTTCCATTCTTCATCCTCTTCATAGCTATCCTTACTTCCTCCTTGCTAATCCATTGTACTTCATGATTCACTATCCCTACATCATCCAACCTTCTCTCCCTCTCATTCTCTTCATTCATCAGCCACTCAAAGTACTCTTTCCATCTACTCAACACATTCTCCTCCCTTGTGAGTATGTTTCCCTCATTATCCTTTATCACCT
This sequence comes from Protopterus annectens, assembly GCF_019279795.1. NCBI lineage: Eukaryota > Metazoa > Chordata > Ceratodontiformes > Protopteridae > Protopterus > Protopterus annectens. The sequence goes on along the minus strand of NC_056727.1, from coordinate 622,013,128 downwards.
TTACCTGCTGCACATCTTTCCTAGCTCGGTCCCTCTGTCTAGCCAATGGGTACAGGTCCTTTTCTCCCTCCTTAGTGCCCAACCATTCACACAACTCTTCATATGCCTTATCCTTAGCCTTCGTCACCTCTCTCTTTGCCATGCACCTCATCTCCTTATACTCCTGTCTACTTTCTTCATCTCTCTGACAATCCCACTTCTTCTTTGCCAACCTCATTGCCTGTATACTCTTCTGAACTTCCTCATTCCACCACGTTTCCTTGTCGTCCTTCCTCTGTCCCGATGTGATACCAAGCACCTTTCTAGCAGTCTCCCTTACTAGCTCTGCTGTAGTTACCCAGCTATTTGATAACTCTTCACTGCCACCCAGTGCCTGTCTTAACTCATCCCTGAACTCCACCTCACAATTACCCTTTTTTAATTTCCACCATTTGATCCTTGGTGTTGCCCTCACACTCCTCCTCCTCTTCTTGATCACCAACGTCATCCTACAAACCATCAGCCTATGCTGCCTAACTACACTTTCTCTGGTCACCACTTTACAATCTCTAATCTCCTTCGAACTGGCCCTCCTACATAAGATATAATCCACCTGTGTGCATCTTCCTCTGCTCTTGTATGTCACCCTATGCTCCTCCCTCTTGTTAAAATACGTATTCACCACAGCCATGTCCATCCTTTTCACAAAATCCACTACCATCTGACCTTCTGCATTCCTTTGTTTAACACCATACCTACCCATCACTTCCTCATCCCCTCTGTTCTCTTCACCAACATGCCCATTGAAATCTGCTCCAATCACCACTCTCTCACCCTTGGGTACAGTCATCACCACTTCATCCAACTCACTCCAAAATTTTTCTTTCTCATCCATTGCACACCCAACTTGTGGAGCATATGCACTAACAACATTCATCATTACACCATCAATTTCCATCTTCATAAACATCACTCTATGCGACACTCTTTTCACCTCCAAAACACTCTTCGCATACTGTTCCTTCAGAATAACTCCTACGCCATTTCTCCTCCCATCCACACCATGATAAAACAATTTGAACCCACCTCCAATACACCTAGCCTTACTCCCCTTCCATCTGGTCTCTTGCACACACAATATACCAACCTTCTTTCTGTCCATCATATCAGCTAGCTCTCTCCCTATACCAGTCATACTGCCAACATTCAAAGTTCCGACCCTCACTACCACAGTCCTAGCCTTTCTCCTCTCTTTCTGCCTTTGGCCATGCCTTCCGCCTCTTCTCTTCCTTCGGCCAACAGTAGTCCAATTTCCGCCAGCACCTACTCCTAAAACAAACAAATTCCCTATGTGAGTGATGTAATTAATCTATGAAACTGGAGGCAATACTCTCATATAATGACATACTGGACATCAAATAAGCTGTCAGCACACACACTTCACCTCTCACACAAAAGAAGGACATGACACATAAACCCACATATGTGGAGGTACTCACTAAAAGCCTACCAAAAAATTGGAGACTTACCAAACATAAACCACTTGCACACACTACAATGCAAATAGAAACTGATACACATAATAAGACACACACCAGTGTCTCAGCAAATAAGCCCGTAAGGCAAAACACCTCAAAACCTAAAGTTTTGGTCATAGGCACCACCATAGTGAGACACTAAGATGTCCTCATAACCAGGCTGGACAAGGATAAGGGTCACGATCAGCTGCCTGTCAGGTGCCAGGATCCTTCAAGTCATGCAAGCACTCAAGTAACTCAACAACAAGTACTGTTATGACTCTGTCATAGTCCATGTTGGGGTGAATGACTTGAAACATATCTCTCTGGATTATATGAAGAGAGAGTCATAAGTGAACTCTCAGATTATGTGCCCCAGGTAGGTATAAACCTTGCCCTAAGCAGCATTCTACCTTCACCTAGGATGATGTCACAATATAAACAAAAAATGATCGACTTCAGCAATTGGCTTAGCTTCTGGTGGTCAGTCCAGGGGGATCCAGTATCTGTCAGGTTGGGAAGACATGGCCGATAGGCCATGCTGCTTTGCCAGAGATGGTCTGCACCTGTCTCCTATAGGCTTTCAGATACTGACAAAGGTGCTTGCATCCCCCCATAGTGCCTCTTTTAGATAATGTCAAAACAGCAAAACTTCTGATGTAACAAAATCTTCTCACGATAAAGTCAAGGCTCTGCTGCTTAATGGTAGGAGTTTAAACAGGAAACTGTACTCCCTGGAAGCACCCCTCACATTGGAAGATGTTGACATCTGTGCAGTCACTGAGACATGGCTTAAAGCCTCAGACAGCACCTGGCCATGCAAGGCTACAATGCTTTCCACACATTCTGACCTCAGAATGAATATAAAAGAACCAAAGGTGGAGGTGTATCCATCTTACTTAAAGCCAAGTACACCTTCAGACTGGTCAAATAGTATGACTCTCTCAAACTACTCCATGTCCAATTAACTATACATGAAATGCCCTAAAACATCATTGCTACCTATAGGTCTCCCATCTTGTACCAAGAAAAGCACACAGCATACCTGAACTTACTGGGTTCACTCATCATACAGCCAAACACCTTGGTCATGGGTGATTTCAACTAACCTTCCACTGACTAGGAAACATAATATGAGCACAAACATGCTCACCAAGAGGTTCCTGGACGTTGTCAATATTAATGCGCTAGAAAAGATAGTCAGCACCCCCACAAGGGACTCAAATGTCCTAGACATAGTACTTACCAACATGGGGGATTTTTGCACTCCACCATGTGCAATGTCCTCCATGGTAAGATCATACCATAAACCAGTCTTGTTCAATGTAACTATTGAGCCTGACAGCCCTTCAGAGACAAGAAAACAAAACATTTTCTTGAAAGCAAATTACTGCCCCCTAAGAGATGGTATAAAAAGTTTCAAACATTCCTCAGTCTCAGACAACAATTACTGCTATGCAGAGGTGTACGCAAATGCCCTGTATAAACACTTAAGCAACTGTATAAACACTTAAGCAACTGTATAAACTCAGCTGTATCTGACTGGATCAAAACCAGGTCATCACGAAAAAACTCACCATCCTGGTGCACCTCAACTATAAATAGGCTATATAACAAGACTAGGAAACTGATGTCTATGAACAAGAGGGAACCGAGTCAGCAGATGGAAGCATTCCCTTCACAGCTTAAACAAGTAAGTCAGAAATCTTGTCAAGTCCTTCAAAGCTAATTGCAAAGCTAAAATAGCATCCCTAGCTAATGATAATCATAAGGCATTCTTTATCTACATCCGAAATCTAAAAGGGAATGCCCTGCTATGTGTCATACTGGTAGTAGATGGCGTCATTCATTATACCAGATGAAACTGCCAACATGCTAGATTTGGTGCAAACTGCACCTCCCTGTCCCCACCAGCCATACCCCAAGGTATGCCTGACACCACTCCTCAGCCTATTATATCTGCACTTTCCAAGGTCAAAAGCACGACTAGAATGGGACCAGATAACATCCCAGGTTGCTTACTAAACAATCTAAAACAGGACCTAGCGAATTTACTTGGTGACCTCTTTAACCACAGTCTGAGAACTGACTATGTTCCAGCAGAGTAAAGATCAGCAACAGTAATCCCCTTGCACAAAGGGGAGCCATCAACTGACCCTGGGAGCTACAGACCAATAAGTCTAATGAGCCTCATCTCCAAGGCCATGGAAAGATTCATCATAAACCTTATCAGCAAGAACATAGGTGACCTTCAAACCCTAGCTTCAATCCATTTTGGGTTTGTTAAGGGTAGATCACGCTTGTTAAACCTGGTAAACCTCTTTGAGAAAGTCATGAAAGCCCTGGAAGAGGGATGAGGGAAAGACAGTGCATACCACCTACCTTGACCTAGCCAAGGCTTTTGACACAATCCCCCATTCAGGTATTATTGAGAAACTCTCCCAGTTGGGGATTAACCCTTACTTCACTAAATGGGTAGCCAATTGGTTCACTGACAGAACACATATTGTCAAAGTTGGAGACTCCACCTCTAGCAGTAGATAAGTCAACAGTGGCATACTACAAGGATGTGTGCTGGGTCCTTTACTGTTTAGAATATATTTCTCATAAGTCCAGGCAAATGTAGATGGCCTTTGGCTAACCATGTTTGCTGATGATTACAATTTGGGTGCAATCATTAAGCTCTGCAATAATGTTAACATACTGCAGAAGGAGCTAACGTAGACAAATGATTGGTGACAAAGCCATGGATTAAAACTTAATGTAAAAAATACACGATTATTATTATTATTATTATTATTATTATTATTATCTTTGGAAAAGTGGAATTCCCTGCTAATTATAAAATTGACAACGTGCCTCATAAGTTCAAACCCAGTGGTATGAGATTTGGGTGTGCAGGTCGATAGCAATCTGAACTTCGACCTCCAAATTTCTACAGAGGCAAGGAAAGCCTTCTAATTTGCACATCTCATAAGTAAGGATATCATATCCAGTCTAAGGATGTTATAACTCCACTGTAGTCAACCCTCATCAGACCATTAATTGAATACAGTGCTTCCTATTGCATGTACTTCACCAGACACCTGCAACAGCTGGAAAGACCCCAGAGGTTTCTCGCCAAGAAAATATAGGTCTTCCAAACCATGGCATACTTAGATAGATTGAAAGCCCTGTCATTGTACTCTGTAGCCTATATGCTGCTGAGAAGCAACTTGTGCCTGGCCTACAGGAAGTCTCTGACCCTGCCCAAATGGAAATGCTGCACATCTGTAAATCAAATGGCACAAGAGTCACTTGCTCTAGGGATCTTAACCTAGACTATGACATAAACAGAACATGCTGGAGAGAAAGATACATCTCCCAAAGACTGCTGCTTCTCTGGAATAAACTCCCAATTCACATGAATCAGAGCTCCTCCCTAACCTATTCAAATGCAACCTAGATAAATGGATGGGTGGCCACAAATTCATCCCAGGGGTGGCACCCATGTCCCTCATGAATAGGGGTAGTCAGTGTTGACCATAGACTCGCTCTGTGAATGTTACCCATCTAACCAAGGACAGCTGAGGCAACTCGAGTTAACATGGCTAGTTAGCCTAGCAACCTCCAATGAATCTATGATCCTACGAACCTATAAACCATAAACACTGTTCAGATCTGTCGGTGTGTGTACTATTTTCTTATTCACTTCTACAATGACATTTGGATTTAAGCTAAAATTTTTATTTCAAATTTTATTGCAGAAACACCTATAGCCATTTGCTAAACAAAACAATATAATTTCAAAATGGAAACAGACTTAACTCAAGCAACAGTAAACTTCTCTGCCCTTGAAATCCACATTAATTGAAAATGCATTGGCCAGTTGTGGATTAAGTGTACCTTTGGGCTGTTTTCAAACCATGGACCCCCTGCACACATTTTAGGACCATGCATAAATGCATGTGTTCTTTAATTCACTTTCCTAATTATTAAATTATATTGCTTGTTTAATACAGCAACACTCTAAATTTGTAGTTTTGAACAGTTTTCAAGTAGTGAAAAAAATGAACTAATCATGACAAAACTTCCCATTTCAGAACATATCATTATAATCCACCAGTATCAATTAATATGCATAATCTCTTCAGAAGTAAAAGTTATCACAATAACTCCACATTAAAGAGACGGCTTCTGGAAAACGACTTTACATTTTGGTGCTTCATTTACAAATGCAGTGCCTACTGCCCTTGAAGAATAAATTGCATATGTTACATTTGAAAAAAATGGTGCACTGGTAATATGTAACAGATAATGGCTGGCAAAATGACAATATGCTCATAGCTACTAGGCATCTCATCCAAAGGACACACACTGAGGACAGCAGGTCCCAACCCTGTACTGAAGGTGAAAATCACTGTTCTGTGGTGATGGTGACTGACACTAATTGTGGACATGGTAGCTGACAATTATAGTATTCTACTGAAAGGATAAATGACACTTTTGTGCAAACTGCATAAATAAGAATGGTTGTGCTGTTGAAATGATTATTCATAAATGCTGCATTCTGCAAAGTCTGTACCTGATGCTGACCTTGTACTGGTGTAGAAAATAACTGACATTGGCTGTGATTCATAGAAAAGTTAAATTGGTGTCTCTGTGGATGGGGAAAACCAGACAATGGCTCTGTTCTAGAAAGATTCACTAAATATATCTCTAGCCCCTGCAGGGCGACTAGCATTGGTTCTGCTCTCTGCAAAATGCAAGTAGTAATCACACTATTATAAGGAGACTGAAGTAATTCCGGCAGTTCTAGAGGGAATTAATACACAGAAATGGGAAAGATTAGGCATTTAATGTTAGAAAGCTTGGATGTATTTAAGTTAAGCATTCACAAAAATTATATTTACTTTTAAAAGAAAATCCAGACATAGCAGATTGTTGCTAGTTGGCTTTAAGAAAATTAATTTCTGGTGACTTTGAGAAAGCTGGAGTCATTTCCCTATGTGCCTCAGATACTTTATTTATACCAGTAATATGACAGATATAGAATATACCATTTGTTCTGTGAAATTACAGTCTAAAGAAATTACTTTTTCCTACCCTACTAAGAAATGGTTTACTGCTCATAAGAATGCGGTTAACACAGAAGGAGACTATTTTAGATTGTTGAAGTAAAATCTCTGTTTCAGAACGTATTACTCTTGAGAACACATTGCTTCTGAAATACTCTTTGCCTTTTATCTTGCTTTCAGAGCCACTGAATCCATCCTAGCAGTTAGTTTTTAATACAAGAAAGAAATATTGAAACTTGATGGCCTCCCTAAGCTCCCCACATCTTTCTTTTTATTTTGCCTTCACTGAATTCTGCCAAAGAATGCGTTGATGCATTCTCTAATGAACGTCAAGGTTCACTGTAGTACAAGGGTTTGGGTTTACTGCTTGTGACATGGAATATGTTCCAAGTAAATAACCAGTGTCTTTACATGCTTCAAGGTAGCTTCACACACAAAAGTTTTTCCTTATAAGATATGGCCCTGTCATAATTACTAATGTGACTAGCTGCAAATTACAGCTGCTTTCTCTGTGTCTTGTGCTCATCTATGCATTTTTATTCTTTTGTGCTCAAAAGATAATTGAGCATACAGTACAACTGACAAATATAAATGCTTGCCATTTGTAAAACTTGGGTATTATTTTAGCCCTGGACCACTAACCGTGAAGCTTGACATTTGTCATAATTCACTTATAGACTTTACAGACTTGATACACGATTGCTTTAGGTTTACTGATGAGAATGTGATGTGTCTGCATGAAAGACAGTTGAAAATGACCTAATTCCAGTCAAAAGATATACTTTCATTACAGCATGAGAATATTTTATAAGATATATATATATATATATATATATATATATATATATATATATATATATATATATAATATATGTATGGGTTCTGTTCAGAAGCTCGAAATACTGAAATCTCAAATTTCAGTATTTTGAGCCCAAGAAGCCGAATCCACATAACAGCGAAAGTTTAGAAGTGCAAAATTCAAAACCTCGAATACCGGAGGTTTTGAATTTTGCGCTTCTAAAGTTCTGCTATGGTTATGTATTCAGGTAAGTGTGTGTGTGTGTGTGTGTGTGTGTGTGTGTGTGTGTGTGTGTGTGTGTGTGTGTGTGTGTGTGTGTGTGTGTGTGTGTGTTAAGGGGTTTGGGTAGGGGCTGTGGTGTGTGTCAGTGTGTTTTGTTGCTGTGATGTGTGTGTGCAAAGAGAAAGTAGCTTGTGTGGTGGTGTTTTGTGTGTGTTTGTATGTAGTGCAATCTCGGAGTGAGGATATTTAAGTAGGCGGTGTGGGCGCAGCCCCTATAGAATGTAGGGTGCTTGCCCCCCTGCTTTCATGTAGTAGAGTGATTGTGTATGTTTGTGTGGTGGATGGTGTGTGTGTGTGTGTGTGTATGTGTATTTATGTATATATATATATATATATATATATATATATATATATATATATATATATATATATGGGTCCATATGAGTACATCGACATGTCATAACATCGACATGCACTATGTCGACACGAAATCACCGACAAACCATATTACCGAAACTGCAAATAGCCGACAGTCACTTGTGATACCATATTTCTTCGGTGCAGGGCACATATCGCTCTGAGTAACGCGACTATTTAACTTGTAGAATTACTTCCTATATGCTAACTACCTGCACGTGTTTATTCACTGTTTATTACTTTAACATAGTTTTATTTTGTGGTCATGCACTTTGCTTTCTGTCGCTTTAAATAGCTGAGAGTCACTTGATTGACAGACAGCAAAGTGCATGATCACAAATTGAAACTATGTTAAAGTAATAAACAGTGAATAAACACGTGCAGGTAGTTAGCATATCGGAAGTAATTCTACAAGTTAAATAGTCGCGTTACTCAGAGCGAAATGTGCTCTGCTCCGAAGAAATATGGTATCGCAAGGCACTTTCAAATGGAAGTAGTACGTTGAAATATGGTATCGCAAGGCACTTTCAAATAGAAGTAGTACATTCTGCAATTTATAGTATTTATTTCCTGTCGTGTTGAGGCTCTCTTTGTATTATGTGTTTTATTTTAGCGTAATTCGACAGATGGACACTACCATGCAAGTGTACTATATAGTACACTCTTTTCGAATGTTTAATTTGCAGTTGTCGAACAAGTGACTGTCGGCTATTTGCAGTTTCGGTAATATGGTTTGTCGGTGATTTCGTGTCGACATAGTGCATGTCGATGTTATGACATGTCGATGTACTCATATGGACCCATATATATATATATATATATATATATATATATATATATATATATATATATTTTTTTTTTCTGAATGTGTGTGCGTGTCCCTTAGTCCCTTTGGCATTGAGTTTAGGTGTTTGTAAGAGTTGTCTTGCACCTATTCTCACAGCCCTTGCAACCAGTGGCTCCGCTTTTGATATGTAGGCCACAAATAATATACATGGGTAAGTATAGTCAACTTATTTGGTTACAGGGTAGGTATGCATTTTAATAATAGTCATGCTTGGTCTGGTATCATATTTTCAGTTGGGATGCTTTAAGCTTGAAAAAGGATCTGAGTCATATCTATTATATCTGTCAATCTGTTTTTTTATATTTATTATTTATTTACCTTTGCTTTCCTGGAAAGTCTGACTGGGAGATATCCTTTTCTCGGCAGAGGTCTGGGAAGAAAAGCTCCACAAAGGTTACAAAAATATTAGAACATTAGATCTTTTTACAGCAATTACAAAATAAAAATTGCTTTAGAGTCTATGTACTTAGAAACATTTTTGAACAATAAATCATTTCAGAGACTAATGACAGTGTATAGTGATGAACATTTTTACAAGGGTATACCATAAACATGTGTGTTGCTAAAGGGAGTTCAGTGAGATAGCTGGTTACCATACAGTTGTAGTATATATAATATAGATAGGAAATGGGTGGGGTAGAAAAAGTACAAAAAGCTGTATAATGTTTGTGGGAAAGGCGGTGAGGATGACAGGAGCTGGTAGAGTGTGAGAGTGACAGCAGAGAGATTTTGTGATGTGCAGGATTTTGGAGGGTAAATAGTGATCAGCAGATGGGTGGATAAAGTGAAGGGTAGGGGGAGATATGAGAATGAGGAGGACGGAATAGTGAGATTGAGAGAGCAGTGGTGTAGAAGTAGAGATTGTGGGTGAATAAGAGGATGATGGTAGGATGGCTTGTTTAAATTATCTAGGGGTGGTACAAGAGTGTAATCAGTTATTGCTTAAAGTTTGTTTAGTAATGCTTTGAAGCTATTTTTCTTGTCTGATAGTTTTAGGTGAAGTGGCATATTTCATAGATCTGGAGGGTGTTTCTGGCATACACTGTATACTCATAGCAGAGGAATGAGATATGGGGGGTAGTTACTTGTATGGTATGTTCCTTTTAACAAGACCGCATAAGGTATGCCTTAAGGGTCTAAAGGGAACTGTGTCACTAGGGTTTATTTTTTGGTGGTGCCGGTTGGGTTTTTTCTTGTGACAGGTAAGGGTTTCACCAGCTGTTCTGTGCTTTGTGATCTACCTCCACAAAGGTGGAGTGCCAGGTTTGAGGTTTACATTTCCACACTGCAGTCTTTCAGTAGTGTTCCTATACTGTCATAATCTGGTCCCTAGCTTTTCAGTATTAGTAAACTAGGCTACCAATACCCGGTATGGAAGTGACACTGCATGAGACAGTGACATATAGTATCCCATCATAGGATGCCAACACTTGACTATTTCTCAAAGTTTCACTAGAAATGAGAGCAGCAGGCTCATGTAATGAGCTAGGAAACTAGGGAGTGGTAACATTGCTTGTCCCACTTGGCAATTGTCCTGCAGATCTAAGTAGCAGGAATCTAGCTGCCAAAATGAGTTAGAGGAGTCGAGGACTTAAAGGAATGGGTGGTTAGCCTGTTCAGTGATATTGCAGCATAGCTAGCTAAAGTTTTTAGCTCCACAAACCCTCCCTTCCTTGGACTGAGGGAGGAAAACATTGACTGCCTAATGATTGACCATTATCTCTCATCCTCCTTTGTCATACTGCCTGTAGGGGGGTGTCTATGAGAAGCTAGTGTTAGCAGTGTGGAGGTGTCAGGATATCCTGCACACCTCCATGAAAGATCATGGAGACATCATAATAGTATGCCTCTGGGAGGGTGTAAATTATAAAAAAATGTAATGGTCAAATAAGATGAGGGGTAACGTAACACGCTACACTGTAATTAACAGAGGGTGCTGCATATGTTTAGGTCAGAATGATAACATTGTTTAGAGCACTGCACCGGGACAGACGTTACAGTTATCTTAAAAAATAAAATCAAACAAGCCATCAGTAGGTAGTTGGTCATGTGGCATTTGTTTCCTGGCAGGTGATGCAGCTGTTAGAGAAGGGGAGTCTGGGTGCAGTTGGGGGACCACATCTGTCATCAGAAGTGGGGTTGTGGCTGTCACACAAAAAGTGTGAGAAGCACTAGATATGACTAGTAGTCAGATATCAGTGCAATTCTTCCTGACCTACCTGTTACTTATGCAGTTTCAGGGAAGCCCACCAGTTTAGGGTGGTCATTTGCTTGGAGCATAGATGAGACAGTGTGCATAAGTAGGGGCCAGAGGAGGTGGTCAGAATCACTTTCACAGCTAAAGCTGCAATACCGGTAGAGGACTAGAAAATCATTCCTAAATTTGTAGAAAAGATAAGTTTCTTAACTGCTGTGTTTCATCACCCAGGTCACCTGTGAAGTCTTCAATAGGGCTAATTCTATATATAGATATACATAAAGCCTGCCCTTCCAGATAAAAATTAAAATGGGCATTGTGTGAGAGAGACCGAGGTATGATTATGCTTATGAAATGATGGCTATACTCAGATTATAACATGTGTGCTGGTTTAGATTCACTTTTGGTCAGCTTTTCAGGTTAATACTCATATTCTTAAATTGTCTTAATTATACTTATCTATTCCTAAATTTGGCCTGGAGTGTGGAGGTAGGAAGTCAGAAGCCGCCTTAGTTCAGCACACAGCGGAGGAGAGAAGAGATGCTTAATGGATGGTTGTAATTGTTTTTTTTTTTCTTTTTAGGATGTCATTTTGGGTCAGTGTGCCCTTTCTTTGGGGACGCTGGTAGACTGGATGTCCCATTCCCCTACTAGATTAGAGGTTCTGACACAGCTCCTGAAGGAGTATCCAAATAAGGGAGCTGCTGAAGAGCACCTGCAGGGCTTCAGTGTAGATTTTCCAATACAATCAGAATCTCGGGGGTGTGAGAGGGTATTTTGTAGTTTGAAATCTGTCCAGGGAAGGGAGAATGTAGGTCAGTTGTTGGTTGACAAGAATGTGTGAACTGGACTGGACTTGGGGCCATTTCAGGTCCCTTTGTTTAATAAAATTAGGGTTTGCCCTTTGTGTTTAGCTCTAAAAAAGAGGCTAGGTGAGTTTCATCTCATTCACCATCACTTCTTCTCAGTAGGTAGCTCAGTTAATGATGGTATTGATAAACATGATGTCAGGGTACAACGTGCTTCATTAGATGTAGCTATGAGGGTGATTCAGAGTTTTTCTGATCCCACGGTGGTAGCTAGATACTGAGACAGCCTTTCAATTAATACCTATTAAAGAGTAGGACTGCCCATTTCTGTGTATTTGTTTAAAGAGTCAGTTTTACTTCGATGATGTAATGGCAGTGGGCTGTGCAGTTGCCTGTACTATGTTTGAGAAATTCAGTACAATATTACATGGGATTTGGCAGGCATGGATGACAGGATTAAAGGCAGTGCACCATCTGGATGACTTTCTGTTAGTGGGTGATGGAAAAGACACTGTAACAAGGGGTGTCTGTGTCTTTTTGTGCAGTTGTGCCAAGAACTGGGAGTACCTTTAGTGTATAATAAGCATGATTGGGCAGCCAAGAAGCTAACCTTTTTGAGTCTTGAAATGGATGCAGAGGAGGTAGTTTTTCATCTCCTTCAGGAAAAGTTTGTCAAGATGAAGGACAGGCTGATATATGTGCAGTCTAGGGAGAAAGTGTTAGAAATGTAATGGCAGTCTTTGGTCTGCTGACATTTGCATGTAGGGTAGTATGTCTTTGGAGAAGATTTAACGGGTCCTTAGCAAATTTTCAAAAAGGAAGAGATACAAGCATTATCAGGTCAAGGTTCTCAAGTTGGTAAAGGAGGACATGGACATCTGGGTTCCTTTTCTCTGCCACCTCAATGAAGTGATCTTCTGGCAAGGCGAATGGGAGACCTCTGTTGAGCTGTAGTTATACACAGATGCTGCTACTGGAGGTTTGGGGGCAATGTTCAAGGGTTAATGGTTTGTTGAGAGGTAGCCTGAGACCTGTCAGTCAGAGTGGAAGAAGGGCATTGCCTTTTTAGAGCACCTGCACATTTGGACAGTCATGATGATGGGGCAGAAAGAACAAAGTAAGGTTGATGCTTTATTCTGACAAACTAGTGGTGGTTCAGGTGTTAGTCGAAACATCATTCAGCTGCCAGATAATGCAAGGTTTACTAAGAAAATTAGTGTTGCATTGTCACAGAATTAATCTTTTTCAGATAAATGCAGTTTAGGTCATGTCAATGTACATGTTGACTATTTATACAATTTGAGTTTTACAGGTTTCATAAGCTGGCTCCAAGTGTACAGATGAGTTCAGTGACTGCACCAGGGGAGTTATGGGCAGGTGGTTGTGGGCACAAGATGGATGGTTATACAACTGTGTGCAGTGACTGCTTTTTATGGATTTTATGAGGTCCTGCTAAGTGAAGATTAGAGGTGGTCTCTGAATTTGTTGGTGAAATATCTAGTTTTTAGGTGGGAGCTAGGAGAGGCAGTTAGGGTTCATTTGGGTGCTTAATGTTTGGCAGCCAAATTTGTGGGTGTCAAAGACTTTATCAAACATTTGTGTATTTTGAGGATTGTAAGAACTTCAGAAAAGGTTTGAGGTGTGTCAGTTGATGATAGGCTTCCTTGCACTTGTTATGGATGTTATTAATAGGTTTTTATACATTGACAAGTTCTTATGAAAAATACATGTTATGGTCATGATTGTCTTTTTTTAAGTATGTAAGAGTGCTTCAGATCAGTGAATTGTTGAACAATCTAACATGCAAGGATATTTGTTTTGTTGATACAGGGGATTCTAATAAGGCTAAGTAGACCTAAAGTTGACCAATCTGGTAAGGGCCAGCAGGTGGTTCTGCTTAGGGACAAGGAGTTGTTCATGTGTCCACTGGCATGAAGTTTATCCTGGAGGAGTTTAGAACAAGGCATTTTGATGGATTTGTTTTTCAAGATATAGAAAATAAGCCGTTGTCCTCAGGGAAGTTTGTGATTATGATAAGGACAACTTTCAGATTTCAAGACATTTTGGGTAAGTGATACTCTACTCATTCATTTAGGATTGGTAGGGATTCTGACTTAGCCAGGGAATGAAGGTTGAGTGAGTGCATTAAGAGAGTTGGCACATAGGTGTCTGATGCTGTTATGTCTTATGATTAGGTAGCTAATTTGTGCAGTTAGGCATTGCTTGGGGGCATGATATTTACTTGTTGTCTTTGACAGGAAAGAAGAAAGTTGTTTTATTGGGCCACTCCTTCATTTATCAGGCAGTCAGATGAGTGATGTTGAGGCCTGTGGGAGTCTCCTTGGGACACTATTCAATGGACTTCAAGGTCATTTGACAAAATCACAGAGGACTGAAATGGAGATATTTGTTGGGTAAAGTTGATGATGCTAAGGCAGTTGTAGGGTATCTTACATTTTTGGTCATAATTTGGAGGCAATAACTTGGGTGTGGTATCCAAGCATAGACTTTGCTCCCCCGGATTATTAGGGATTTGTTGATAGGTAAAGAAAAATGTCCAGGTGCACTGCTTATTTGGGAAGCTTTTATTCCAAGTCTGGTTTGGAGGAATGTGGTCAGCATTAAGGAGGTGACATGGAAGAAATCTGGGAATCACAGGGTGGTGAGAGTAGGATCAACCCTTGGGGTTTCAGTGAAGGAACTATTTCATTAAGAGAGATCCCTTGTGGTTTAGACCTCATGGGGTTGATCTTACAGACCCAGGTCTGGACTTATTTAATGTACATATTTCTTTGTTTTTGAAGGGTATAAGTAAGATTTAAGGGGCTACAGTTATTAGTTAGCTGGAAGGAAGGGCAGCCTGGAGAGTTGCAGAAGATCCTCCCTTTGAAAGAGGGAGGTCCTTTTTCCCTCCCTCCCTTTCAGTGGTTCATACAGAGTGAACAGTGGTTTATGCTGCTCTTGGAGACGTCTGTTTTTGTTTGCAGCTATCTGTAGTGTGATGCTGTTAGTTGAATTAGATATACACTGCCTTATCATGACATTTGCATGTTGTTAACTTCATTTGGATCAGTTTCCTGCAAACGACTGAAGTGAGCTTACCTCTCAACCACTCTGTGCAAGAAATCTAGACAACACTAGAAATAAATGGGGGACAAAGACCCAAAAATTAGAGACAGATTTTAAATGTTGATGCTATAAAGTTAGAAAGTTATTAGAATGACAGATTTTGCATCATTATATATTTTCTGAAGGATATGAAGTTTGAAATGCAAATGTCTGTCATTATTTAGTATTATTTAGTAACTTTAATCCTTAATGATTTGGCAGAAGACCACAAATTTTATGAGGAACAGACCAAAAGTAAGAGGCAAAAATCTGGGTATTCTGCAAAAATCTGGACAGTTGAGAGGTATGTTTATTCTACCATTCTTCCTGTGTGTCTTGGATGATTTGGTTTTATTAATGCATTGTTTAAAATGCATTTATCTGTTTGGTTTTTGCTTCAGTAAACTCTGGTTATACTGTCCATTTTGGTATCATTACTTTCTCGTGTTTGGGGTTCAGGGACAAACATCTGATTTTTTAGAGAGATCAACTAAAATGTAAAACACACACACACACACACACACACACACACACACACACACACACACACACACACACACACACACATACATGGTGTACTCCTGTAGCAGCACTGGCTGTATTGGAATGAGCAACCAGAGCTACTGCAGTATTTCCTTGCAAACATGCAAAGGCCTGAGACCTAGTAGGGTGATTCATTTAGAAAGAAAAGAGGTAAAAGCAAAGCAGGTTTCCTGCCATGCACTATATCATTGTTAAGCATGTTATAGAAGCAACAAATGGTTAGTAGGTTCTATATGGCAAATCTTAGTGAAGGTCTCTCATTAATAAGCATTTTGGGCTAAAGATAAACAGGGACAAAGCAATACATGCCAGTGTCCATGTAATGTTCTCTAAAAAACAGGTCTATATTAAATCACTGAATGCTTAAAAAAGCGAACAGTAATTAATCGACTCTATGTAAGTGAAAGCCTAAAATGCTGAAGTGTCAGAACAGCGATTTTTTTCCAAAGGAAAAAAAATCACTGTTCCAACAAAAAATAAATAAATAAATAAAAATCAATTTCAAACATTACACTAAGTGGGGGGCTTCACCCCCCCCCATACTCCTCCTACTTAAATATACCAACACCAAGATCGCACTACAGTGCCGAAGATGGCAAAGTACCAAAGCGCCCAAGTGAATTCTTTCTCATGGAAAGAATTTGCTTAACAGCCGCTTCGATATTTTGTGTTTTCAGCCTTTTAAGTTCGACCAAGATGCATTGTAATATAGACCCTAAAAAACATTAGTCCCTCCTGTGCGAACCTTTTTGGTAGTCCACATCTCCCTGAACTACGAAATGAAGATTTTTTTTTTTTTTATGACCACAGTAAGTCTTTAGTAATATTCATTTGGCAATATATCTATATATCTATATATATATTTGTGTGGATCTATGTCAGTTGATTGAGTTTTCAGAAACTCAAAATTCATATCGGCGAGACAATATGATCAAATTTCTGAAAATTCTTTCTTTACGGTTTTGCATGGGGGCAAGCCCCCCTGTGCCCCCTGTTAATTATATACAACAGTTCCAAGATCGCACTACATTTAGGAAAATGGTAAATTTCCCAATCATCACTGTACCGTGGTCAAAGCTTTGGGTTTTCCGAAATTTGAATAGGGATCCATATATATATATATATATATATATATATATATATATATATATATATATATATATATATATATATATATATGTATATATAAATGGTTAGACTTTCTTATTGCATCACACTCTGGCTGAATCACAAACTATTTCATCTAATTCAATGAGCACAACACAGCAATATTCCCTGCACAATGACTTGCTGAAACTGCATAAATAATATGTCCTGTGCCAAGAGGTGATACCCATGCTAGATGAGGAAGAGAAGTTGTGTACCTGCTTGTATTCTATGAGCCCCTTTTCAAGAAAACAAGAGTTTTTGCAAACCCTATATTGTCTGACGTGTCAACATTGATAAAGGGCAGTTCGGTCACATAATGACACCAAACTCACTTTCTGACAGCAAAGATGATAAAAATGACTATATTGTAACTTTGCCAGGAAACTAGTCTAATAGACAGTGATTCACCTTAAGCTTATTGTTGTCTTTTATTACTTGTTATGTCTTCACAACTCTGATGTGTTATTTTATAGTTACATTTGAAACATACTGTCTATAGTACAATTATAGCTATTGCAAAATGAAATAATTCACTCAGAACTCTGTTCTTTTTTCTTCTTGAATGCTCTCTTTTGAATGACTTCATTATTCAGCCTTTCATTTCATGTTCATTGCAATGTGTCATAGAAGGAGCCCGTTCCCTTGTTAATGATTCTCATGGTTATACCCAAAGGCAGTTTTTCCATTTTTTTCTTATGGCTGTAGAATGCTGTCTCAAGAGACATTCAAGGTGCCTTCATAAAACCTTAAATCACCTTCACATAGGACAGATCTTTTACACCATATGAGCCTTTTGCTTCTCTGACATGTCAAACTGCTGTAGGGAATTGATGTATGCATACCTTATCTTATGTAACCTTTGCAAGAAAAAAACTGTGAAGATAAAAACAGAGAAATTATTCTTAAGAATTAATGATCTCTGTATTCTTAACTATCAGATTATACATATTTTTACCTTGAAAATGCACTACCTAATTTCATGAGACTGATTGTTTTCTGTATATGAAACCATCTTCAGAAAATTGCTTACATTGTTTTAATTTTTGTCTACAAAGATTATAATGTCATAGAAAACAGTTCTGAAGTAGTGTGAGTGTATCTAAAGCAATTATTTTCTATATAATAAATTTAACCGGATTCTAGATACGTGACTCATAGCAGTAGCAATCAGTCTGAATGTTGGCCCAAAAGTAAATAATCACATGTCCAGGTTGGCAAATCCACTTTGGCATGAATGTTCTGATTACGGGGGGGGGGGGGATTGTAGAACATACAAGACTGCTTTTCCTTGTTACACTGATTTAGAGCCTTCTTTTCCTCAATTAATTTCAAATTATTTATAAGGTCAATAAATGGCAAGACTAGAGAAACACAGGGCTTAATGGAGTGAGTTTAGGAGGCCATTTAAAGTACTCTCCATATTCTGCTGTTTGCAGAATATTTTTTCATTAAAAACATTCTGTCCCATTTCTAGCATGCCAGTGCATCTAACAGCCCAAAAGTCAGCTTTTGTCTTAGTGATGTCTACATGTAATTTATTTGAGAGGAACCAGGTAGAGAACTCTGTGTCTATCAACATTATTTAGTTCGGAATGTATCTGACCAGACACCTGCTGCAGCTTGAAAGGCCCCAAAAGTTCCTCACCAAAAGGATAAAGGGTCTCAAAAATATGTCTTATGCTGCCCGACTGAAAGAACTCCAGCTCTATTCAGTCTCATACCGCTTGCTCAGAGGTGACCTGTGCCTGACATATAAGGCCATGTCAAACCCAGATTTGATGAATATGCTTCACCTCAAAAAATCTAGATCCCTCAGAACCACAAGGGCGGGAGACTTAAACCTTGACACGGTTATAAATAGAACGTGCTGGAGGGACAGATTCATCACCCAGAGACTCCCTATGCTGTGGAACAAAATCCCGGTACATGTGAGGCAGAGCACCTCTCTGGCCTTGTTCAAGAGGAATCTTGACCAATGGATGGGAGATTGCAGATATACCCCAGGGATTACTTCAGTGTCACTGCTTGACAGGGGCACAGCAAAATGATAGGCATAGTTTTTATTCAAACTAAAGGGGTGGCGAAAGCCACATAACTATGGGCTAGGCTTATAAATGCCCTTGGGCAGATAGCCTAGTATGAACCTATGAACCTATGAACCTATGATATTATTTATGTATATAGTGACATTTGTTTACCTGGGAAGTCTGACTTGGGAGAATTGCCTCTTTTCAGCCAATGCCCAGAGAGAAAATCTCATTGAAAGTTAAATGAGATTATAGAGAGATAAATTAATATATGCAATGAAAAACTAGTATTTCATAGATACATACAACATGATAAAGTGGTACATTCACATTGTCAAACAAGTATATACAAAATAATAATAAGGTTTATACACATTGTGAAATTGAATTTTGGTAACGTGTACAGTCATTGAAATAGGCTACAAACTCATATAGGTTAAAATTCAGATGCAAAAATCACAGCATGAATATTGGGAGTTATATGTACAGTTAATAATATCAGATTGAAGGACAGCAGTGTGAGGAAAGTGTAAACATCTGTAACTACATAAAAGAACTTCACATTATTTTTATGAAGAATGTAATGATGGAAAGGAGCATGACTGAAATTGTGTGCGCGCGCACGCGTGTGTGTGTGTGTGTGTGTGTGTGTGTGTGTGTGTGTGTGTGTGTGTGTGTGTGTGTGTGCGTGTGTGTGTATGGGAACACTTTATAATCTTGATATTCTGAAATACCGAATTTCAGAATCCCGAGATCATAAAGCCAAAAGTTCTAAATACCGAAACCCCAGAAGCGCGAATTTCAAAATCCCGACGTTCGGAGATGTCGAAGTAGCGCTTCTAGTGTTGTGGTGTTTGAATGGAAGTTCAGGTAAGTATGTATGTTTAAGGGTGTCGGTTAGGAGCTTTAGTGTGTGTCAGTGTGTGTTGTGACTGTGATGTGTGTGCAAGGGGAATGTAGGTGTGGGGTGGTGTTTTTGTGTGTTTGTATGTGTAGTGTGACCCTGGAGTTAGTATATTTAATTGGGGGCACAGCCCCCCACATGGGGGGTGGAGGGGGCTTTCCCCCTGCTTGTATGTAGTGTAGGTCTGTGTGTTTGTGTGTGGGAGAAAGGTGTGTGTTTTTGTATGTGTGTGTGGTGTCTGGTTAGTGTAGGATTCGCAATTTCAAAATTCGCGCTTTTGGGATTTCGGTATTTAAAGCTTTCGGCTTTATGGTCTCGAAAGTCTGAGATTCGGTATTTCAGGATTTCAGAATTATAAAGTGAATATATATATAAAATCCTGAAAACTCATAATCCTGAATCTCATAATACTGAAAAACATACAGGACACCAACACAGACTATATTGCAGCTACACTACACTGCACATACACTACTATCTATCCACTTACCCTGACCCAGACCCTAACCCTAAGGTCCGTCACTATCGCACACTCACCTCACCTGTGCCCTAACCCTAACTCACTTAACCCGCCCCTAACCCCAAATTCTGTCACTATCGCACAATCACCTCACCCGCACCCTAACCCTAACTCACTTAACCCACCCCTAACCCTAACATCCATCGCACACTCACCTCACCTGTGCCCTAACCCTAACTCACTTAACCCGCTAACCCCAAATTCTGTCACTATCGCACAATCACCTCACCCGCACCCTAACCCTAACTCACTTAACCCGCCCCTAACCCTAACATCCATCACAATCGCACACTTACCTGACCTGCCCCCTACCCCAAATGTCCGCACAATCACACATCAGTGTTGGTGTCCTGTATGTTTTTCAGTATTATGAGATTCAGGATTATGAGTTTTCAGGATTTTGAGCTTTCAGGATTTTGTGTTCAGGATTTTGAGATTCAGGATTTTGAGCTTTCAGGATTTTAAAGGTGACCCATATATATATATATATATATATATATATATATATATATATATATATATATATATATATATATAAGTTCACTTCAAAATTCTGAAAGCTCAACATCCTGAAACTCAAAATCTTGAACTCAAAGTCCTGAAAGCTCTAAATACTGAAAATTCATAAGACTGAATCTCATAATACTGAAAAACATACAGGACACCAGCACTGACTGTATGTTGCTTGCCCCCTGCTAACAGTTGAAAGGTAAGTTTTTAGTGTGTGTTATGTGTTTATTTTACATGGTCGGCTTTTCAAAAGTCGATCATATGGTCTCGGCCATATGAAAGTCAACTTTCTGAATAGTTGACGATGTAAAGTAGACCCATTTATATATATATATATATATATATATATATATATATATATATACACACACACACACACACACACACACACACACACACACACACACACACACACACGCGCGCGCACACATATGGCTCCCTTTCATTTTATTGCATTACCAGATGATCGAACGTCACACCGTCGAAACCATAAGCACGAAAAATCAGTTAAGTGAGAAGTCAGAAGATCGTATGCTGGAATATCAAACCATAATGCAAAATGAAAAGAGTAAGTGAGTTACTGGTCCTCTGTCATTTAAAGTTTTGTAGTAAGGATGCACGAAAGTATGGCGGAGTTGTCGTTGAATGGTCTGGTTGTATTTGGAGGAGTTTGTGTAAGTTTAATATTTAAAAAGTAAAAGATTATTTTTAGATTTGTTATGCAGTTCTTAGTTTTGCGTGTAGGTTTAACATTAAAGTATTGTTTTGTGTGTAGAAATATAGGGAGTAGTTTAGGGCTGTAGGTCTTAATGTAAGTGTAGCTGGTGTTTAGTAATAAAAAAAGGTTTTAATTATAATCTTGTGGGAAATCTTAGTGAAGTGGGAAGGTTTAGTCTGCACTGTGCTTTGAGCCATAGGATTGGAATGTGAAGAGAGTTGTTATTTATAGGTTCATAGGTAGGTACTAGGCTATCTGCCCAAAGGCATTTATAAGCCTAGCCAGAATGTGTTGGCTTTTGCCATCCCCTTAGATTAGTTCCCTGTGCCTCTGTCCAGTAGAACCACTGAAGTGATCCCCGGAGTAAACTTTCTGTTTCCCATCCACTCATCAAGGTTTCTCTTGAAGAGTGTTAGCGAGGAGCTCTGCCTAATGTAGACTGGAATCTTGTTCCAAAGCATGGGAAGTCTCTGGGACAGGAATCTATCCCTCCAGCATGTCCTATTTATTGCTGTGGTGAGGTTTAGGTCCCAAGAGCATGTGGCTGGAGGGGATATAGTTTTCTTTAGGTGGAGCATGTCAATCAATTCTGGGTTGGACGTGGCCTTGTACGTCAGGCAGAGATCACCTCTGAGTAGGCGGTATTCAACCGAGTACAACTGGAGTTTCTTTAGTTGAGCTGCATAGGGCATCTGTTTGAGGCCAGTGATCCTCTTGGTGAGGTACTTCTGTGGTCTTTCCAGCAGTTGCAGGTGTCTTGTTAGGTACATCCCAAATGGGGTGTTCTACTCTATGATGGGTCTTTGAGTGATGAGTAGAGGGGCACAATGACCTCTTTTGGTCTGGATGTGAACCCTTTTGTGATTAGGTGGTCCACATAGAAGGATTTTCTAACCACTCTGGCAATGTGATTATCAAAGGAGAGAATACTATCTACTTGGGTCCCCAGATCCCTTATTATGTATGTATTCCATATTTAGGGGACTACTACTTATGTGGTAGTTTGTGGGTACTTTGTTTTTTCCAAAGGGGATGATTATGCACTTTTTGGCATTTACCTTGAGGTCATGATTTTGACACCAGGTATCTGTCTCAGTGAGACCCTTTTGGAGGATGTCTGTGTCAGCTGGAGAGTGAATTATAGCCCCTAGTCTGCAGTCTTCTGCGAACATGGTCAGCCATAGTCCTCCTGTGCTTGCCTGTACCTCTGAGAAGTATATGCCGAACAGGAGGGGTCCTAGGACTGAGCCCTGGGGAATGCCACTTGTAACAGGTTTAGAGTCGGACCTAGCTCCCGCAACTCTTACCATGTGGGTTTTGTCCGTGAGCCAATTGCCAACCCATCTCGTGATGAGGGGTTTATGTTCAGGTTGTTGAGCTTGTCTATAATACCACAATGGGGAATGGTGTCAAAGGCCTTTGCAAAGTCTAGGTAGGCTGTGTGGACCACCTTCCCCTTGTCTATAGCCTTGGTAACTGCCTCAAAGAAGTCCACCACATTTAGGATGCATGATCTGCCCTCAACAAAGTCGAACTGGGTAGGGTCCAGTGTTTAGAGGTTCCCAATGTCTCTGTTTATGAGTTCCATGATGATGCACTCCATAGCCTTGCAGACCAAGCTGGTCAGGCTTATAGGGCGATAGTTCCCGGGGTCTGTTCTGGCTCCACCTTTGTGGAGCTGAATAACCGTTGCTGTGCACCACTCTATGGGTACATAGCCTGTGGAGAGGCTGAGTTTGAACAGTGTGTTTAGGTGAGGGGTTAGTTCTTCTTTGAGCTTGTGTAGGACGCCGCCTAAGACACCGTCCAGTCCCATTGATGCTGTGTTTTTGGCTTTGGAGAGGGCTGATTTAACCTGGGTGTCTGTGATTTCAGGGGGTCTACATTCTTCTGGTATGGATATGGGCCCTTTTGGGGGTGAAGTTTGTACTGAACCTGTCTGCCAGGATGTTAGCGATATCGGTCGGTTCAGTGTATTTTGTGCCATTCTGCACTAACTCTGAGCAGATCTGAGAATTGCCACTTAGATTCTTGACATAGCTAAAGAATGCCTTGTGGCTAGTGATTTAGCGATCGGTAGAGTGTTTTGTTTCCTTCAAGGTTGTGCAGTCTTGGAGTTGGTATATTTAATTTGCAGGGGGTATATGGGGTGCAGCCCCCCACATGAGGGGGTGCAGGGGGATAGGTAGAAATGGTAGGTTTTGTTGTTTTCCCATTTTCAATGTTTTGGGATTCATTGTATTAAACTTTCGTTTATATGATTTTTCGTGATAATGGTCTTGACGTTGTGACATTTGATCATCTGGTTATATGACAATATGAAATAGATCTATATATATATATATATATATATATATATATATATATATATATATATATATATATATATATATATATTTGTGTGTACAGTATATGTGTTCTGCCACTGAGCAACATCTGTCAATAAATTAATCAGACTGGACCTTCCCTCTGAAGTGTCCAGATTTTCCCACAATGTCCAGATTTTGCCTTTTATTTTTGGTCTGTTCCTTTAATTTGTAAGAGTAGTATTTAAAAATTGTGCCTATTTTTTGTTTTACTTTGTCCTCTCATTATTTATGGCTTTGTCAAGATTTCTTGCTGTAAGAGGCTGATATGCATAGATCAGATGATTCTCAGGGGTAGTGAATTTGCCCTTTCCCTGAAAATTGTACAGTCTGAGAGTTAATATATATAATTAGCAGTGCATGTGTGGGCAGCCCCCAATAAGGTGGTGGTGCAGGGGTGCTTGCCCACCTACAAAAAGTTATGTTTTCTTTTGTTTAAAAGTTTTTACATATGCTGAGATTCACTCTCATTGCATGTGTGGTAGAGTATCAATGTGCATTATGTTGATTATTTTGTGTCGACATTATGCACAATGATAATAGTACTGTTCGTCCAAGTTAAATATATATATCATAACATTGTGTGTATACAAGGTATGTAGTTGTTCAAAAGGGGTAGTTTGAAGTGGTTAATAGGAGCAAAAATGATGGCAAGAGACAGAGGTAGAGGAGATGTTTACAGTGTGAAAGTGTGTAAAAGTATATGTTTGTGATAATTTGTCAAAACAGGCAGAATCAGGTACAAAAGTGGAGTGACTACAGGCTTCATATGATGAAGTTCTGATGAATGTGAGAAGTAAATGAGAAGCCACTGAAGTTCTTCTCATGGATTGTCGGAGGAGGTTTGTATCACATTAGAATTCTAGAATAATACAGAAGATTACAATAGAAGGAGTGCAGGGAGCTTATTAGTCACCAGGTTTTATTCTAGGACCTATCCCAAAGTGTTCACAGACCACAAGCCAAGTTGGGGGGGGGGTCCTATTGCTGTTTAATAGAACTTTCATGATTCATATCTCCTCCTTTAGGAGTGGTGATAGAGGTATGTGGTTAATGAAGAAATGTGGTGCAAATGGTAATATGTCTGCACCTAATATGGACAATAAGCCATTTTAGATTAAATTTTTCATTTTGGAGGGTGGCTACTCTCCACTCTAAATTTTCCATCCTAGGAGGAGATTGTAATACAGCATTGGATGACTGAGTGATAGGCTATATCAAGGGAAGGAAAGGCACAGATGATCCCACAGGTTTTTAAAACTTAGGATGTAGAAAACTGGGTGGTTGGTCATATGGTGGGAATTCCATTGAGGAGAAGGAGTTCCCTCCCTTTCTTTCTAGGGATTTCACATCACAAGGCAGCAGAACTGAGTTTCTTTTTATCTTGGAACATAATTAGCATAGGGTTCACTCTCCCAATATTTTGGAAATTAACCTTTCTGATCATGCTGTTTTTACCATAATAATAGTAATTCAATGACAGGCGCATAAATTAAAGACATGGATATGGAGATACTTCAAAAGGGGGTCCCAAACATGGCTTATTGTTTTAGATGTCCTGAATTGAAATATGTCCCTGGAGGTTGCCATTTTGCTCATATGATGACAAGATTGCAAACCAGCCATAAGAGGAGAACTTATGGATGCTGATAGGCCCAAATGGCACAGACAATGTGATCAGCTGGCTTCCATGGCAAGGAACTTGATTCATATTTAAAAAAGATTAGTGAGCAACGGTGCAGGCACTGAGCAATGTGACCTTGAATTATCCCTACCCACTGAGCTCACTTTATTAGATATCACTAGAGTGAAGAAAGAACTTCTCTACAAGAGGCACTTTTGGAGGCTCAAGAAAGAAAAAAGTGATCCAAAATGTATTGCTTAGTGTGTCAGACAGGAGGTAAGCAGAGCTCTGACCTCTGTTATTCAATAGGAGGTGGGAGAGATGATTGTAGCAGATGAATATTATACTTTGTCATACAGCCCTGACTCTGATATAAACTCCTCAAGTTGGTATCTGGCAGGTGAAGTCCATCAGATTTATCAGGAAGAGTGTTTACTACTGAATCAGGCTAGTACCCTATCTTAAACAGGGAAACTGATTCATAAACCAAACCTGCATAAGGCCTCTGGAATTGATGCATTTCTAACAAAATGTTATAGATGAGCAGGTAAGGACTTAGTCAATGTTTGATAAAGGTCAATGCAAGAAATAATCAAGCAATTATAACTATTATTCCTAAGTGCAATGAGGGGTTTCTATCTTGTGGGGACTTTAGGCCCATTTCTCTAATTAATGTTGATTAAAAAACCTTGGCCAAAATATTAGCTACTACATTGGAGATTTACTTGCCCCGCTTAATTCAAAAGAGGCAAAGTGGGTTCATTAGGGATAGGGAGGCTGCGGACAGTTAATGAGAAGTACCCTCATTTCTACATTCTTATAAGAACCTCAGTTCCCAAGGAAGGAAGGCATTGCCTTTTTTGATTGTACAAAGGTATTTGACACAGTAGAATGAGACTTCTTTTTTAAACTACTTCAGATGAGGAGCTGTAGTACCAGCTTTCTGAGATAGCTATAGTAGCTGCCCTTTAATCCTCATTAAGAGTTTTGGTTAATGGGAGACTGTCTTGCCCAGAAGCAATAGAAAGAGACACCAGGCAAGGTTGTCCTCTGTCTTTCAGCTTGTCTTTGCTGGTAATGGAAGAACTAGCTTTTCAAGTACTCTCATGTTTGCTTGTCCAAAGGGCTATAGATGGTTCAACCACTGACTTTCTTATGTTTGTGGATGACTGTGTGCTCATGAACACTAACTTGCCCCTGGTTTTAAGGAAAGTTACAGACATTTTCAGGCTTTTGGTAGGGCATCAGACCTTAAGTGTTACCCTAGGAAATCAGTCATCTTACAATGTGGAAATATCAATGCCGAAGAAAATATTTTCTCTCTGCTAGTTATTGCATCCCTTATTTACTTAAGGGGTAAAGGACAGAGCGTCCTTCGATGATATGCAATTAATGCCATCTTGGTTGAATTAGATGATCAAGTGTGGAATTTATTACCAATATTAATTTCCAAATGATATCAGGCAAAATCAGAGCTTTAAAAACCATGATCCTCCCACACATATTTTATTTGCTCCTGAATATACCAATATTCTTGATAAACCAAAAACGTGTTTCTGTTCAGAAAAGATTAGATAACATCCAGCTGGGGGGGTATCAGTTTCTTTAGTTTATGTTTCAATATATTATGGTATAGGTGTCCCACATGTTTGTCATATGCTTTAGCCTTTCAGTTAAGCTTTTTAGTGTATTATGTAAGCGACTTAATTGATTTAGATCTTGGGGGCAAGTTTTTCCATGAGACAGGAGGACACATCTTTTAAGGTGCTGTTTTATACAGTTGCAAAAGGGAGTAGTGAGTATAAGTGGTCAGTCCTGGGGAAGGGGTGCCTCAAAGTCTATTTGGCATCACCCATCAGTTATGTCACCAACAGATCTAAATGCTTGGACTGGTTGGGTAGCATGTGGCCTAATCTACTGCAAGCAATGTCAACATTCCCCAGGTCAGTCACAAGTTAAGACCTTCAACAGTTTGCACAAAATGTTCCACATACCAGTGCAAAAATATTTTACTTATAGACAATTAAATCATATTTGGCTCTCTTAAATTTATTTACCAAAGAAGAGGGGAAGGTCATTAAACTGGGATAAATAGGGTAGTATGAAGACTGGAAGTGCAGGACTTATTTAATAAGGAGCTGTGGGAATGCATGTTGATGTGTTATTGAGAAGATGGAAAACACAAGAAGGTGTCCAGATATTACAGAGACAGGGAACACGTGTGAAGTGCACTTAGGAAGTTGAGAAATTGGCCTGGATATGTTGATCAGCAGTTGAGACTCCTATATTAGTGGGTTGATCACCAGATGAAACTCTTTACTGGTGGTAGATGTGATAGTCTAGGGATTGATAGTGTGCATATTTCTGGGAATGTTCTAAAATCATAAACTCTTGGGAGTGTCTTGCTTGAAATCTTGGTACTTTGTTTGAAATAATCCCACTGGTAGGATAGGAATTCTGGATCTTGGTATTATTTCATAATTACATTCTACTTCCCTCATATATTCTGAAGTCGTTTAAGCAGATTGTTCCCAAACTGGAATTAGAGAATTTCATGTGTTGACAGTAGTGACAGTTTTATACTCCTTGAGGAGCCTGGGGGTGGGGCTCCTTGAAACTTCTCCCTCAGTGGAGGAAATTGTTAGATGGGTATAAAACTGTGCTTTAGAAACTTTAGATTTGGCAGAATAATGTGATCTTTTTTAAAATTTGATGTTATATTTCATCATTATATAACCCCTGAAATGGCTACTTTTAACAATTTGTATATAGTTGATTTGTGTAACTGTTCTGATTGCTGATCTGCTGTTATGCTTTACTACAGATTATTTTTTAAAAAGTAATGTTTTGGTGTGTTTGAAAGTTTTTTTTCGTATTGAATGTAACAAAATAAAGAAAAAACAATCCGAGAAGTACTGGTAGGGACACTAGACAGTGGGTATGAAATACAGTGGTGTTTTTAACCAGGAATAGTACAAGAGTAGCGCAAACTTAAAGTCACAATGGCAAGATTTGTTCTCTCAAGGCCAAAGAAGGAGCCATGATTTATTAGTCTCTTCTTTTCTTTAAAGTAAAATGTTTTAAAACATGTTTTCTAGTTTTTGAAAAATATATGTTTGAGTGTTTCTCATATGAAGCAGCAGTAGTGACCCATAGGCACCTGCATTGGCAAGACAAAATGATTGCTTTTAAGCAATGAGTATTACCATAAATGGAGACATATGGTATACTTGTTAAGAGAAATACCAAGGTGTTATAATCATCCCGGGCTGAAATATGCTGTGCAGAGTGACAGAATAGAGATAATAGATAAGCAAAATGTTGGTTTTCACTGCAAAGAATATGCTGCAAAGTGATACAAGTGTCATATTGTTGTACAGAACATTTCTGAGGCCTCAAATTAAATATCTTTAATTTTGGTGACAGTACTTGGAAAGGAGTGTTAAAGTTGCACAGTGAATAGATAAAGAAGAGGAACACGATCTATGATATGGAGTAAAATTAAAGTCTTAGATCACAAGGAATAGAAGCACTGAAGTTAGGGATGGGAAGGGAATATATACTACTCTTGTTCATCATTACTAGAATATAGGTACATGGGATGTAAAAAAGGAAGGGGTCAGGTGTTGCTATGGGTAGAAGAGGACGGGAAAAGACAAAACACAAAACAGGAAATATTACTGAAGAAAGAATTGAGAAGCATTGAAATGTATTGCTAGAAAACATGGTGAGTATGTATTTGCAGAAGTGGTTAACTGTACAAGCAATGGGTGGAAAAAAGGGTGAAAAAGGGGAGCAATCACAGCTTAAGGCATCCTGTACCTCTCATCTTCAATTTAAAAAAAAAGAGTAAATATACTCTGCATTGGGTATGGTGAGAATTCAAGAAAAATGCAAGAAAAAGAGAACACCTGAAAAAAGATTAAAAACTACAAAGTAACTATATGTGTGTGTGTGTGTGTGTGTGTGTGTGTGTATGTGTGTGTGTGTGTGTGTGTGTGTTTATATATATATATATATATATATATATATATATATATATATATATATATATATGGATTCCATGCATTTGGTCGAATTACACTTAGTCGAAAATGATACCAGGCATTGCACTTCACTGAAAGCTCACTTGACTGAAAGCCCACTTGGTCAAAGTTCATTTGGTCGAAAATGGAATATAGCCCCTGCCCCACTGCAGTGCAACCCTGGAGTGAGAATATTAAATAAGGGGGGTGGGGGCACAGCCCCCTCAATGGGGGGGGCATAGCCCCCCACATAATTTTAATGTACTCACTATTATAAGAAGGTATATCCATTAGAAATGCACTGATATATATATATATATATATATATATATATATATATATATATATATATATATATATATATATCTTGAGTAAAAACTATTGGCATAATGTGGGGGGCTATGCCCCCACCCCCCCATTATGGTGAACTGTGCCCCCCACACCCCCCTTATTTAATATTCTCACTCTAGGGCTGCTGGGGCATTTACATATATCCCCTAGATATGCTGGGGCATTTACATATATCCCCTGTCTATGAAAGACAGGGGAGCTAAACCAGGGTACATTTGTCATCACCCATCCATTTGTACAAATTACATTTGAATGGAGTAAGAGAAGTACTTTGCTTTATAGTAAGTGAAAGATGCTTTCATATAAGCAGTATTTTCTGTAATACAATCCTATCCTTCCAACATGTTCTGTTTATTTTGCAAAACAAATTGAGCCCCCTTGTGTGGGTGTTTATGATATTGCTAGACTTGTGAATATGTAATCGGTTGGACAGAAGAGGGTTTGTTGACGTTCTATACACAAGGCTCAGGTTGACTCTCATTAGCTTTCATTGGATGATACTTAAAATAGGGACAAGGTGTTGAGATAGGCTACAGATTTTTTTTTTATGATTAAGGCCCTTAATTTGTTTTAAATGAGAAAGTAGTGTGATCATTCCATTTCTGGCAAGTGTGTAGATGCATGCTGAAAGTGACATATGCCCTAATATGTGCAGAGTCCAGTGGAAAAATGTCATCCCTGGACCTTGATGCAATACCTTTAGATGTAAGGTATGTGATGCAAAAAAGACTTTCTTTTAACAGTGGATACACGATGATCAAAAAGACAGTTCATTGATGGCATAGGTTCCCAGATGCCAAACTAGGGGATCAGTGCTCAAGGAATGGGTTGCCAAGGTGAAAGTTACAAGTGGAGTCAACTATGCAGTTATTTACATGTGCATAGAATTTATCAGTGAATGATTCCCCATACGTAGTAGAGTTATTGAGATGAATGGGGCTTTTTCATTTATCCAGATCATCACTTTGTTTTAGTAGATTAGGCTTTGCATAATCTCTGGATACCGAGGTATTGGAAGATGCTTCAGGCTTCAGTTTGATAGTGAATGTGATTGACTTGTGCTCTGATTTGACAAGGGAGGAAGTAATAATTGATGAGTAGCAAAGTTGCCTTATAGTTATAAGGAGCTAATACATTATTTTACCACCCCTTGCTGGTGTGGGGGCTTGCTAGTCTAGGGAATTTGTATTGATGAAGTTCAGAAATCTCTAGGCATATATGTTTGAGGATGTAAAAATTGCTCAGTTTATGGAGGAGTAGTTAATGTGTCCTAGGAGAATAGTGTTCAGCTTAATACATATAGACTCCATAATAGCTAGGTA
Source organism: Protopterus annectens (assembly GCF_019279795.1). Lineage (NCBI taxonomy): Eukaryota > Metazoa > Chordata > Ceratodontiformes > Protopteridae > Protopterus > Protopterus annectens. The sequence goes on along the minus strand of NC_056727.1, from coordinate 621,982,117 downwards.
GGAGGTATGGGCTGGAGGAACATAGAGGAGCAGAACTGTGAGACTGTAAGTTCAGAATTTTTATTGTGGGCACTCAAAACATCATTGTGCTAAAGTGTGCTTAGCATTTTAAGTTTGGTTTTAGTCATGACCTTTAATTTTGTATTTTCCGTGTAAACAAATAAAAAAATGCACTTAAAATAAAAAAAAATGGCTAGCCAGCTCATAGACAGATAAAACCCTGACTATGACTGAGGTGACCTGAATTTAGCTCATGTACTGATAGAGCTGGCCTATCAAAAACTAGAAAGGAAATAAATAACTGCTAGCTAAAGCTGAGGTGTCTCCTGAGACTTAAAGAGATAAAGCTTCATAGCTGAATATTTAATCCAAGTGAAGCAGAATATGCCAGCACAAATGTTACATTGAAAGCATGTTTTAAACGTATTGTAACTAGAAGTTAACAGTAGACAAAAATGATTTTACAGTTGATAAATGCAAAAAAGTAACCCCTTAAAATTTATGCAAATGTGCTTTTTATAGTGACCCTAGTATAGCTGATAAATTGGTTGTAATAAGTGAAAGATTATTAGCTAATGAAGTACTGCTTAAAAGTGAGCAATTTAAGCCTACAGCTAACAATATTCAGATATCTGTGAACAAGCAAAACTGTCAGCAATAAAAATGTTTTGCATGTGGAAAGAGGAGACTAATTACTGAATACTGTTTAGCTACTAAGAGTTCATGATGCCTAACAAAAATGTTATTTCTGATGACATGACAGCTATGAAAATATCAATGATTTACCCATTAAAATGTGTCATTTTCTAACCAATGTGCTACTCATAGTATCATAGCATTACAGTAGAATGCAAGGCTGTTGACCTAAGGGTCCTTTTTTAAGCCTAATCATGCTCCCTAATAAAATTTGATAGGTGTTACGTCCCAAGGGTTTTGTGCAGGTATATATATATATATATATATATATATATATATATATATATATATATATATATATATATATATATATATATATACATATATATATATATAAGTGCACTGATGAAATCTTCTTCACATGGATGGCAAACCTGTTCCACAAAGGGGAGCCTCTGAGACATACACCCATCTCTCCAGCATGTCCTATTTATGTTGCAGGATAGGTTTAGATCCCTGGATTGTGCATTCCTGATGCTATTTGTTTTATGGATGTCCATCAGGTCCATTGGGGCTGGATCGGAGGATATTTTGTAGGCCAGGCATAGGTCACCTCTCAACAGCCTGCAGGAGACTGAATATAAGGACATGGCTTTGAGATGGTCTGCATAGAACTTGCATTCCACTCCATGTATTCTTTTTGTAAGTAATCTCTGAGCTTTAGCCTATGCCTCACCAGGTAGGGCATTGTATTCAATGACTGGACTTATTAGAGCAGAGTACAGTGCAATGATGACATGTTTGCATCCAGATACCATACTTCTGCTTATAAGTTGTGTAACATAGAATGATTTATTCACTATAATAGAGTTGTTTTCCACACCATGCATTCTTTTTGTAAGTAATCTCTGAGCATAATCCCCTTTTTGCATACGTCTCACCAGTTACATGATGAAGGGGGCATTTTACTCAGTGGCTGGACTTTTAAGACAAGAGTACAATGGAATGATAAATATGTTTGCATCTAGATACCATACTCCTGCTTATAAGTTGTGTAACATAGAATGATTTCCTCACTACAATAGACACAATATGGACAAATGCCCCATATCACTGTCTACAAGCATTCCCATATCCATGACAACAGAGTTTTCTCTTAGCGGTGTTTACCAATACAGCAGCTTACTGAGGTGTCCATCTTTATGAAAGATACTATGGTGCACTTTTTGGCACTGAGTTTTAGGCCTTGATTCCAGCACAAGTTCTTAGTCTGTTTCAGGCCTCCTTGGGTGATGTTTGTGTCTTGGGGGGACTGCACCCAATTTGCAGCTTTTGGTCAGCCAGAGGCACTTGATGTTAGCCTTGACCTCAGTGAAGTAGATGCAAAGAAGGGGAGGCCCCAGCACTGAGCCCTGAGGCAACCCACTAGTAACCAACCTTTTTGTGGAGGAAGACTCCCCTATTCAAAGTTTTTGCATCCTGTCTGCAAGCCAACTGGTTATCCTATCCATTTGGGTGATGAAATATCTAGTTTAGTCAGCTTTTCTAAAATGCCTGAATGGAGTATTGTGTCAAATGCCTTGGACAGGTTGAGGTTGGTAGAATGCAACATTTTATCCTTGCCCATTGCTTTGATGACTTTTCTGAAGAAGTCCACCGGGCTGAGTAGGCAAGACGTGCCCTTGACAAATAAAAACTGATTTGGATCCAGTGTTTGTAGGTTACCTATGTCTTCATTTAGATTATTCATGATGATTCTCTCCATAGCTTTGCATACCAGGCTAGTCATATTCTAATGCCTTTCTACACTTTTCTAGTTGCCACCTTTACCATCAAAAGAAAGCGGTTGTCAAAGGACAGATGGTAAGGGCGGCTAGAATGATTTCAGAAGTCTCTGACTTTTTAGAAGAGTGTGAAAGGTTAGAAAGCATGTTTTTAAAAAGAGGTTACCCAGGTAACCTCATGCTTAGCATTAAGATAGAAGTCATTAGTAAACGCAACACAGGTCACTTTATACCTCTATTGAATAGACAGTTGGAGCAAACTAGTACACCTTTTGTTGACCAATGCAACACACTATCGTCCAAGAAGAACACTACATATAAGACTAGCTTCCTTTGCACTTTTTCTTTGCATTCTCAACATATCAGGCAAATCTTGAACAAAAATTGAGGAATAATTTTAGAAGATCAGGCTTTATCTAAAAGGTTAGGGGTGAAACCAAGAATTACTTACAGAAGAAACCTTAACCTTAAAACACTTCTCGAACAAAAGAAAAAATTCCATTCTAATAGATGTAAAGGCATGTTCAAATGTGGAGCATGTCCACAGTGCAAACACATCTTGGTCGCAAATGAAGTTAACCTTAGAGGCAATACTTACAAAATTAATCATAGATTCACTTGTGAGTCTAGAAGTGTCACCTATGCCGCATTATGCAATCATTGTACTGCCTTTTACATTGGAAAAACAGACAGGAAAATTAAACAACGTATTTATGAACACTGCTTTGCAATAAGTAAAAAAGATATGAATAACGCTATGGCGAAGCACACTGTGCAATACCCCGATCACCATTTTAAATTTACAGTATTACAACAAAGGCTTGCGGACATTAGAGGGGGCCCCTGCCAATTATTGTCGGAGATCGACGAACTTAAGTGTCAGATTAAAACAATAGCACATATGTCCCCAGGTTTAAATGAATACATTTCTATTAAATTAATTCTTAAACTGCTGGCATTGAAAAGGTGAAAAGAAACTTCTGGGGGGATTTAGGATTTGTGCTCTTTGTTAGACCACAGTTGCAATGGTTTTTGTAAGACCCTAGTCTCAATACTTTCAGACTCTACATTTTTAGAGTCCTTTTAGTATAGATACAGGTATATCATGCCTTTAGGTACATTCAGTATTTAACTTCTGGTTTCTGTTTTTGTTTTTGCTTCTGACTTGTTGACCGCAGTACAAATATTTTAAAATGCAGTCAACATGTTTAAAATGCATTTAGGTTGTGTGGAAAGTTACTGAAACACATTTTGAATATTTTAATGGTATTTTATAACATGTAAGTTTTGAAAAGTTGATCGCTGCTTTTGGCGTCATTTAAGTACCTTTTTGAAAGTACTTTTAACATCTTAAGAGCGTGATAACATAGCATTTCAAATGTATATATAGTTGTATGTTTTTTTAAAGTATAATTGATGATGTTTAAATTATTCAATTAACCGTTTCAATTTATTTCAAAGATGCCTGTATAAAAACAGGGTCAAATGTGTGTAGTTTTATCTGAGGAAGGTGAGGTATTGTCCTCACTGAAAGCGCTCATTAAACGGAGGATTTTGTTGAACTTGCCGGCTCTCATTGAGTTTCTCTCGCTTTAAACAGTTTGGGTTTGTTTTTCCTTTTGTAGTTTTGAGTATTTGCATACCAGGCTAGTCAGGTTAATGGGTCAATAATACCCTGGGAGTGTGAATGGCCCTCCCTTTTGCACCAAGATAACTATTGCAATCCTCCATTCATTTGTCTTGAAGCTCGTTTGGAGTCTGTGGTTAAATAGCATTACTAGTGGTCCTGATAATTCATATTTCATGCTATTAAGGAGGCATCCTGGGCTGTTAATGGGACCTACTGATACAGTGTTCTTGTCCTTGGAGAGCAACTTGAGTACCTGTTCTCTAGTGATACTTGGGAGAATTATGGATGTTTTATTTCCTGAGGAGTATCTGGCAGGGAGAAGGGATAAAACTAGAACAAGGTTTTAGCCGATATTTGAATTTGCAGAGGGACAGGTGCAGACCATCCCTGGCAAAACAGTGTAGTCTGTCAACCAAATCCTTCCATCTTGGGTGTTCATTTTGCAGAATGCTCTTGAGGTTGCTGATGAAACTTTTGGTTTGTGCAATGTCTCGGAGGTTGTTGTAGTTTAGAGGAATTAAATTTAAGAGGCTCAACATATGTAGGTCCATGTGAGATGATTATAGTGTGTGTGTGCGTGTGTGTGTGTGTGTGTGTGTGTGTGTGTGTGTGTGTGCGCGCGTGGGTGCATGCGTGCATGTGTTCATGTGTGTGTGTGTGTGTGTGTGTGTGTGTGTGTGTGTGTGTGTGTGTGCATGTGTGTGTGCGTGTGTGTGTGTGTGGGGGGGGGGTTATTGACAAATTGTTTACTACTATAAGTGCTTTTATGTAAGAGCCTTGCTTCTAGTGACATTATGTGTCTCACCACCATATCAGTTTTGTTAAAAATGAAAGAGTTATCTGTAAACCTCAGAAAATTGCTACATTGTATCAGTACACCCATATCCACCAGGCTGGCTGCAGAGATAGCAGGGAAGTACATGTCCATGACTATGGATTCTTATTTTGTGTTCTACAAGGGGCTTGTTATGGTATAAAAATAACTTCATGCAACACAGATCAGTAATGATCTCCTTTATTGTACAAGAACAAATGTTATGTTGGAGACTAAGCAATCAAGGTCTTGTCCCCTTGAGCACAAGAAACTTCATTCTTTAGTATTATTATTATTATTATTATTATTATTATTATTATTATTATTATTACTCCTAGGCAGAGTATTTCATATTTATCAACCTATAGCTATTCACCAATTAAAACTGAACACCTTTGTATTATTTTGCTTACAAAAAATCAGCAGACCCCTTATCTGTGCCTTTCTATATAAGGCTCATGTTCCAGTCTTCACTTTCAAACTTTCTTTGCTGGCACTATTCATGTTGGCAGAAAATAAATCATCAAAAAACAGACTTAACATTATCAGAGTCCATCTTGAAACTAGATGGAATGCAGAAAAAGAAAGTATCATGTAAACCTAGAACATTTTCCCCATTTTTGCACTTCTCCCTTCACAATCCCCCATTTGATGCTATAAAGCATCACTCAAGTCATATATTTTATATGACTGGACAACAACAATAGGTCTTCAAGTGGATAGATACCTTTCATATGCAATCAGACATTCATTACTTGCTGTTTCCTTCTAACCTTGGCATACACATTGCTAAAAAGACAGTTTGAATTTTTTGCTTCACACTGTCTCCCAAGCAAAGTTTCATGCGTATGACTGAAATCTTTAAACCATTTTCTCACTATCCTGTTTTTCTTCATGATTTTCTACAACTGTGGTCAGTGGCAGTGTTTCTTTTCTATTTTTAATATATTAATTTTGTTGAAATCTGATGCTTTTTCTAAGTTTAATAAGCTTAGTAACAAGCATTTTGCACATCAATAAAATACCTACTATAATTATTATGATAGCAATCAACACAAACATTTTCAAAATACCTCATCCCCATCTAGAAAACAAATTACTTAGCCATGTCCATTCAGAGCTGTTAGCATCTTTTGCATGCAACATCCCAGCAACTTTTTGTATTATTTCTAGGTGACTAGGAATGGCATTTGAGTTATTGGGAATAAACAAGTACTCCATTTTGATGAGTGTGCATTATCACCCTTAAAAGAAGGGGTGAAATGAAGTGACATTTTATTCTGCAGCACCACAATGTGCATGGCAGTCGTTTCAACAGTAAGTTGGTTTATTGATTCAAAAGTAACATTATTTAATATTTCTAATAGTTTAAACAGTTTCTTCAACTTTTGGATTGACTTTACTGCCCCATAAGTGAGTATGATTCCTGTTCCAAAAACAACATCATCACCCAGGTCCATGTGTGCTGGTCCTTTAAATGCAGTCTTTTCGACTGCATGATTGCAAACCTAAGAAGCATCTATTTTTCTGACTAGATTTTTAATGTTCTTTCCCTTCATCTTCTGGTGAGCATTGTAAATCTTCCTGCTTGGTAGAGTCTCTGTATGCTGAATTGCATGGCTTATATAATAACATCCGGACCAGTCTATTAATAACCTGGGGTACGTTTGATATCCACAGATATAATAAAACTTGGGTAATGCTGCCTTATCTAAGCCTCAAGCCCCATCATATATATTTTTGGTGAAACTGCAGTTACTCCATCTGACGTAACACATCACATTCTTAGCATAACAAGTATGCTCCCATTACAGTCATTTATAATTAAAGTGGAACCAGTCTAAAGGAGGTAGAATTATGTAAGAGGTTATGTTTAGCTTTCTAATTTCTGGTATGACAGATTGTAAGAAATGTTGCTTTAGATTCTGCCTCAGTTGCTGGTATTGGAAGCAATGGAATGCTGTCATTGTTTACAGTTGGTATACGTGTACACACAACAGTGACTGACAATCATTGTTTTACATATGCATGCTATGCACCAGACAAAGTGTTACATGCACAATGCCAGTCTGGTATTCTCTGCTCAGTTTTAACCAAATGTCTATCTGTGATTTTTGTTAAATGTTTATTTATTTATTTATTTTATTTAACATTTGTTGACCGGGAATGTCCGACTAGGTTCCACAGATCCTGTTTTCAGCGGAGGCCCGGGGAGAAATGCTCCAGATGCATGTCTTTGGAATGTGGGAGGAAACCGGAGTACCCGGAGGAAACCCACGCGAGCACAGGGAGAACATGCAAACTCCACAAAGAAGGCACCCCAGCCGAGAATCGAACCAGAGAACCTCTTGCTGTGAGGCGACAACGTTAACCGCTGCACCACTGCGCCGCCCTATAAAAGATGTTTATCTTTGATAAAAAAAAAAATGTTCAGTAGTTACAATTCCAATGGCTACAAATGAGAGAAAGAAATGCAGCAAAATGACAACAAATACTACAGTAGACAACCCAATGAAAAGGCCATATGAATAGCGAGCAGGCTGGGACTGGCGAAGGTTTTCAAAGAATTGGAAACATAGGTGATAAATTGTCTTGTTGTCTATATACCATCAATTCTCAAATAAACTCCATCCTGAAGTTTCTGCTGGTTGCAGTTTCACAAGCAACACTTGGTTGTCTGAATCTTGGGCCAACATCCAGTCATTGTTTGTTGTAGATGATGTTGCTGAACCATTAATTCTCATTTCTGATTGCAATGTTGATGACACTGAAGAAGAATCAGGTTTGTATCACTTCACTGAAGCGACACTTCAACAAATGGCATTTCATCAAAAATGCCATTCAACAAATTCCCCTCATGTGGGGGCTGCGGCCCCACACCCCACCAATTATATATATCAAATCTGAGATCACACTACAGTGGGGAAAGGGCAAATTTCCTGATCCTCACTGTACCACAGTCTCAGTATGAACAGTTCAATAAATGGCATGTTCAATGTAAGTAAAAATGCTAGTGTTATTGAATCACTAGGCCTAAAAATGCTAGTGTTATTGAATCACTAGGCCTCACTTCCAAATATGCTGATTTCCCTGTTACTTTCTTATGGTGTGGGATGCAGTTCTCCTATCATCAATGAAAGCAATGATATCAATGGCATCTCATTAATATCTGTCACTGGGGAGAGCTTTCTTCACACATGAATTGAACTGAGAGATCCTTCACAGTTGATGGTTGTGATGGTTTCAAGCAAAAACAGAACAGGTTCTTTGCATCTTGGTTAAACTGCATGCTTCCTTGAGAAAGTCCAGATGAAAACACTGCCCTCTGGCAAAATGCCCTGTTGTGAGATTGGATCTGGATGTTGATGAGAAGTGATGATTTCTGAGTGTAGATGCTGCAGAGTAGCGATGAGACACTTCCAATAAAGAAAAACTGATGCATCGATATTTTGTAACTCCGATTTTTTGAGTAAAGGGGTGGTGAGCATTCTCATAGGTCTTCCCAGAAGAGTCTCATGTAGTGAATACCTTCTAATGTTACTAACTGCACTGTGTGCATTAAATAATATTAGAGGCAATGCTTTTGGCCAGTTAAGACCAGTTTCTTCACAGAATTTTGTAAGTCTAGTCTTGATGGCTTGATTAATGCTTTCGACAATTCCTGAAGCTTGGGGCCTGTGCAGGCAATGATAGCAAAAGTTAAAATGTAAGACTGTACATATTTGTTGTAGAACCTGATTTGTAAAATGTGTCCAGTTGATTACAACAAGGAATGACCAATCTGGGAATCAATTCTAGTTGCAACTTTTTGGCAAAAGTAATCATATCATTTTGAGCACAAGGGCAAGCCTCAACCCAGCCAGAAAACACATCAGCAATCACCAAAGGATACTTAAACGTTTGTGACTGGAGATGTTCAATGAGATTCAATTGTACACAATAAAAATGTCCTTATGGCTTTTTCAAAAACTGTGTAGGTACAGGAACACTTTTTGAAACATTGTATTCTAGACATGTAACACATTGATTAATACAATGCTGCATAACTTCTGAAATGTAAGATGCATGCCACCCAGTCAAATTTTGCCTTATCAATGTATTTATTTTCTCAGAATGAAAGGGCAAATGGTAAGGCTGATTCTGGTAGAAATAGGTATAGGGCTACTAGCCTAATCTCCAGGTGGCACCACGATGGGTGTGGAGGGCAACTGCAGCCACCATGAATCTACATTACTCTTTCAGAGTCATCACCCTGATTTTGAAAAAGAACAGAAGAAGACAGTGCAGTTGTCTGGCTACCATATCTGCAAACAATGCCCATTTCAAATATATGAATCATCAGTCTTTTGTGTGACATGCTTGACCACAGCTATTTCCTTTGGCAACAAAAGTGCATTTAATAGGTCACTAACAAAAACAGAATTTTTAATAGTAGACCCTGATGATGTCAGGTATCTTCTTTCTCTACAACGTGAACCAAAATCATGAACCACCTCATAAGTATAATGTGAGTTTATGAAAATTGTTACAATTTTATTCAGTGCTAATTTGCATACTGCAGTAATAGTTACAAGTTCAGCTACTTAAGCAGACATATTTCTGTTTAACTGTCTGATTTATAGTACCTGACCCTTTGTACGCACAGAATATGCTGCTACTAACTGTCTTCCCTTCAAACACAGAATCCATTGACAAATAGACGTAATTCAGAATTTGGTAATGGGGCATCTTTTCAATCAGATCTAGGAGGAGGCAAGTGGTTAACTACTAAAACACAATCATGCAGTTCTCCTTTGTCTGCTGTAGGAATTAAAGAAGCAGGATTAAGAAGTGGACCTCTAATAATCTGCAGAGAAGGGTTATTTAGCAAAGATAATTCATATTTAGACAAATGTGCAGCAGACAAATAATGTGTTTTTGTTCTTAATAATAAAGCTTCCACAGAATGTGGAAATACCACAAAATTCTTGTGCCTGAGAGTTAGTGCAGCCACTATTTCTACTATCCATCCCATCAAGGCCACCTGCCTAAGGCAGTGGGGGAGGGCTGCTGCTAGAGGATCAAGATTTATACTGAAATAAGCAACAAGTCTAAAACCAACACTTCTGCTCTGTGCTAATAATCCTAATGCTACTTTATTCTTTTCACAACAAAACAGGAAAATTCTATTTGAATAATCAGGACCCCAAGATAAGGAGGATTAGAAAGTAAAGTTTTTAAATGAGTAGAACAAAAACCAAGAGAAACTGCAACACAGGCAAAAAAATATGTGTAAAACTTTAATCAATCAATAAAAGACTTGAAACAGGTAAGTGCGTTCACATCTATAACAGATGCTTTTTCAGACCATAATAAAACAAAGTAGCAATTTATATATCATTAAATACAAAGTAACTAGTGAAGTCATTTGAACAGGTCATGTGACTTTAAGTAGGGTTTTAATCATTTTAATTTAAACCAAAACATTTGTCGGACTGTAAAGCAATAATCCAATGCATTTCAAGCTTCTCAGTTTTATTCCTGGTATCACCTAGGCACTTATCATTCTTAGCTAGTTGTAAAACTAGAAAATTAAAAATATGTTCAGACCCTTTTCGAGAAACGTGCCTAGCTAGAGTATTTTTTTCATCACCTCTGTGAATGTTATAATTATGGTCATGAACCCATTCACAAAGGGAATGGTTCATTTTTTCCTATATAAAATGCAGGACAAACCCTGCATCTAGCTAAATATATCAAGTTTCTGCTCAATCAATCTGCACATAAAGAGAACTTAAAAGTTCTCTGAGTACTAAGATGTGTGAAAGTGTTTCCCTTCTCCATATAAATACAAAAATCTTAGGATCTGCAACTAAAAGTGCCTGTTCTCTGAGATTGAATCAAATCCACATAAATGAGTTCTTAGAACTTTTAAACACCTTGACATCTTTCTCGCACTTCACTATGAAGCACTCAAAGGATGAGACTGAGTTTCTAGATGTAAGGCTAGTAAAAAGCAAGGATTTGCCCAGCAGCAGTAACTTGTATAGGAAGCTATGTAGGAAAAATGTGATGCTTCATAGGGGGTAGTATACATCCTTCATACATTTATAAGGAAGTAGTCGAGGGACAGGCCTTGTGGGCATCTAGGCTTACTAGTGATCAAACATCTTTTCAAACAGCCATCTGTACTTTAAAATCTGACTTTGTGAAGAGAGTTTATAAGAATAATGAATTTCATTCATTTCGGACTACTGACAGTGTTGATTGGAATGGAAGAGGTCATCCGTACCTCTCGAATAACAGAGCAGATACAAGTTTTTATAAAGCCAGACAGGATGCTAGAAATAATAAATTTAAAATGGTTTTATCCTATTCCTCTGATGTTAATAACGTGTGGCATAATGAAGAGGAACTGGCGTATATTGACAACTGATGATCAGATTCAGAATGTAGTAGGTGCACAACCTACTTTATATTTTCAGGAATAGGAAATCATTGAAAAGACTTCTGTATTACAATAATCAACCAGTGGATATGATTCGATCTCAGAGAACAGGCACTTGTAGTTGCAGATACTGCAATTTTTGTATTTATATGGGGAATGGAAACACTTTCACACATCCTAGTACTCAGATAACTTTTAAGTTCTTTTTTTATGCAGATTGTTGGAGCAGAAACTTAGTATATTTAGCTAGATGCAGGGTTTGTCCTGCATTGTATATAGGGAAAAATGAACCGTTTCCTTCGTGAACGGGCTCGTGAGCATTATTTTGACATTCACAGAGGTGATGAAAAAAATGCTGTAGCTAGGCACGTTTCTCAGAAAGGGTCTGAACATATTTTTAATTTTTTACAACCAGTTAGGAATGATAAGCATCAAGGTGATATCAGAAATGTATGTTATTTCCTTATGTGACGTTTGGTAGCCGGGAAAGTCTAAATGGGTCGATGACCCATTTTCAGTGGAGGCCTGCGGAGAAAAGCTCCACATGCTACAATACAGTGCAATAGTAAAATACAATACAATGCAATAAAACTGCAAGTAATAGAATAGTATACAATAAACAATGCAATAGTGCAATAGTACAATAAACAATTTAAGGATGATACTTAGGAAAAGAAACAGGACTGAAATTGAATTAGTATTTGAGTGTAATGCAGTTCCAGTAAAAGTATTTTTGCCGTTATTTGACATTTGCTTGGATTGTTTGTTAGCAAATCTCATTTATATATATATATATATATATATATATATATATATATATATATATATATATATACATATTTACAAGAAGAGAGAAGAGAAGTTTAGATATGTGTGGTAATCAGTAGATTACAGATATTTTTGTAATAAGCTGATAGAGAAGGACAGATAAGATAAGATAAGACGAATGCTGGGTTTATGGCAGGGTTGTTTACAATTAACTTGTTTTTTTTATTTTACAGGGACAATTTTTTGACTTAATTAGTTGTTGTTTTAGCTTGATTTTACATTTTCTGTGGTTCTGTGTGGACCTAATGTCTAGTAGTAGTGTATTCCATAGCTTGCTAATGGAGTAGGAGTAAAGAGATCGTCCTGCAGTTTTATCTGGCTTATATAGAGTTAATAGTTGTTTATCTTCAGAATGTAGGGCTCAGTTGGGAGTATAGGTTTGACGCACATTATTTATGGAAGGGCATTTTTCTGGATTATAGATTATTTTATGTGCCATGGTTAGTTGCTGGTAGTTGAGTCATTGGAATAGATTCAGCCAGTTAGGGGAAGTAAGGTATTGATGTTTTTAGAATTGCAGGCCTGCTGTAAATTTGGCAATTTTATTATAACAGGATTCTAGTTAATTTGTTAATGTGATTTGGAGGTTGGTTAGTACAGGGGTATCGTACAGTAGGGAGGGTAGGAGGTATGCGGATGCTAGTTTTCTTTTAGTGGTTGGGTTCATGAAGTGATTGCATCCATATAGCATTCCCAGTTTTTGGTGTGTTTTTGATGGTATTTTGGATATGCAGGTCAAAGGTTAGTTTATTGTCTATAGTGAGTCCTATTTCTGTGTTATTGAGGGAATATAGTCTAAAATCAGTGGGGTATGGTTTAGATGCAAAGAGAAGTAACTTGGTTTTGTTAGGGTTTAGTAAAAAATTTGCATTATTGAGCTAGGTTTCTATGGAAGTAAAGGCAGTTTGTGTTGTTATTTTTAACTGAATAATATTCTTTGTGGTATATACAATGGTTCAGTCATCTGCATATTGGATAATTCTATTTTGGCAGGAAGCAGTATGGAGGTTGTTTATTAAAATAATAAATAGAAGCGGCCAGAGAATAGAGCCCTGGCGGATGCCTGTTTTGTTAGGGAGATAAGGTGAATGAGAGGTTTACCACTTTACAAACTGTTGTCTTAGTGGTAGGTAGCTTGAAAACCACTGTACTGTAGTGTTGCTGAGTTTTATGTTAGATAGTTCATGCAATAGTTTTTGGCATGACACTTTATCAAATGCTTTGATAGATCAAGGAATATAGCTGATGTTGGAAGTCCAAGGTCCCTAGCTCTATTGACTGTATCTGTAAAGGATATTAGAGCAGTTGCTCTACTGTGTGATGGTCTGAAACCATGCTGAAAATAGTTTGCTGGAAATAAGATATCCAAGGAGCTGTTTATGTATAGATTTTTCCAAGATTCTGGAGAGAGAAGGGACAGAATAGAGATGGAATGATAGCTGGATAGTTCATTTGATTTTCCTCCCTTGTGTAAGAGGAAAACAATTGAATTCTGCCATATTAATGGTACATGTGATTCTAAGATAGATCTGTTTATAAGGTTGTTAACTGGGTAGGCTATGGCACTGGCTGCTGGTTTTAAAAATTCAGATGGGAGATTGTCGGCAGAGTGGGAGCAGGCTTTCATTTTTTGTAGTAGATGGCATATATAGTTTGTGGGTACTGGTTGCAATATGAGGGATGGTAATTTTGGTGGCAGAATTTGAATATTTAAAAGAGTGGCTTCATTAGAGTTGGCATTTTGGGATGTTGGAGTAAGGTGGAAAGTATTTGTAGATTAGGATTTGCTAGCATTATTGACCAAGTTTTCTATACTTTGTATAAAGTGTGTATTAAACATTTTAGCTATTTGTGGTGGGGATTTGTCTGCAACTGGTGCAGGATTTTGTTTTATTCCTGAGGTATGCAAAGTTGAAATAGTGGACCAGAACCTTTTAGGATTGTTATTATGGTTGGATAATTGCTGAAAAAAATATTGTTTCTTGTCTGCAGTTATAAATTTCTTTGCCTGGTTTTGTAGTTGCCTATAATTTTGCAAGGATAAATTATTTTTAATTCTTTGGAATTCTTTTCAGGCTTTGACCCTTTTTTGTAGAAGCTGTTTTGTGGTTTTTGTGAGCCAGGGTGCTTGGTTGACTTTGGTTCGCTTTCTGCGGACTGGGGGAAGGAAATTCATAGGTTCATAGGTTCATAGGTTTGTACTAGGGCAGCAGCCCTGGAACCTTTACAAGCCTAGCCCATAGAAGTGCCCTGGCATCATGCCACCATTAGTTCCTTGTGCCTCTATCAAGCAGAGCCACTGGAGTGATCCCGAGGTGAACTTTCTATTTCCCATCCACTTATCAAGATTTCTCTTGAAAAGGGACAGTGAAGCACTCTGCTTGACATGTATGGGAAATCTATTCCAGAGCATGGACAGTCTCTGGGTTATGAAACTTTCCCTCCAGCATGCTCTGTTGATTGCAGTAATGAGGTTGAGGTCCCTGGAGCATGTGGTGCAGTGAGACTGGGATTTCTTTAGGTGTAACATTTCTAACAGGGCTGGGTCAAACATGGCTTTGTAAGTCAAGCAGAGATAGCCTCTTAATAGATGATATGAGACAGAGAAAAGCTGGAGTTTTTTTGAGTCTGTCCATGTAGGGCATGTGTTTAAGGCCTAGGATCCTGTTTGTGAGGTACTTTTGTGGCCTTTCCAGCTGTTGCAGGTGTTTAGTGAGGTACATGCCAAACGGGGCATTATACTCGATGGCTGGTCTAATGAGGGAAGCGTAGAGAGAGATGATGACCTCTTTCGTCTGGAATGCAAAACCCTTGGTAATGAGATGTGCCACATAGAATGACTTTCTGACCACAGTGGCAATGTGGTGGTTGAAGGAGAGGTTGCTGTCAACCTGTGGCCCCAGATCTCTTATAACACCTTCAGTGTTCGGTGGGCTAGCATCAATGTGGTAATTAGTGGGATCTGAGTTTTTCTCAAAGGGAATGACCACACATTTCTTTAGCATTAAGCTTAAGGCCATGGTTTTGACACCAGTCATTGGTCCCAGTAAGGCCTTTCTGTAGGATGTCTATATCACTTGGGGAATTAATAATGGCTCCCAACTTGCAATCATTGACGAACTTGGTCAGCCAGAGTCCCTCCGCATTGGCCTGGACTTCTGAGAAGTAAATGCCAAACAGAAGAGGACCCAGGACCAATCCCTGTGGGACTCCACTCATGACTGGTCAGCAGTCTGACTTGGAGTCTGCTACTTTCACACTGTGAGTTCTATCTGTAAGCCAGTTTGCAACTCACCTAGTGACATAGGGGTTGATGCCTAGTTTGGTGAGTCTGTCAATAATTCCTGAGTGGAGAATGGTATCAATGGCCTTGGCCAGATCAAGGTAGGCTATATGAACTGCCTTGCCCTCATCCACAGCTCTGGTGGCTGACTCAAAGAAGTCAACCAGGTTGAGCAGGCATGCTCTACCCTTCACAAAACCAAATTGCATGGGATCCAGAGTTTGGAGATTAGTCTTAGATTTGAGGGTATCTAAAAATAATTAGTTTGAGTACTTAACTGCTTCTCCTAGGGGTAGTGTCTTTAGCATTGTTCAGTTTAAAGATTTTAGTATATTGAGAAAGAGAGTTTGATTAAATTTGGATAGGTTGCAGGATGTTTTGTATTGATGAGTTCTTATTTGATGAGTAATAGTTCTGTGGGTGTATACTGGTAAATGGTCAATTAGTGTGTCTGGAAGGGTGCCTGAGCTGGGGTAGTTTTTAGCTTCAGTGACTAGCATCCAATCTAGAATGGAGTTTTGGTTACTACTTTTATGGATTATAGTTGGGGTTTTGATTAGTTGTGTGAAGCCTGATAAGTTAAGATTGTTAGGGGGAGAGTTAGAAATTAAATTTTGCCAGTTAATATTTATGTCACCCATGATTATAGTTTCATTACGTATGTTTTGAGACATCCAGGAAGGAATATTTTCCAGTGCAGACAGGTTATGACTAGGGAGAATGTGTAAGGCTGTGAAACAGATCTGTTTGTTACTGTTTAGTTTTAGGAAGGTAATGAGGATTTCAGTGTTGCTGAATGTTGGGATGGCTTTGGTGTATGGGATGATGGTATGTGTTGATGGGTAAATCAGAACTACACCACCTGCTGTTTTGTGGATTCTATCAGACCTTATCATGCTATATCCAGGAGGAAGTAGTTCTGTATCTTGGATATTTGGTTTTAAACAAGTTTCGGTAACAGTATGTCAGAATTGTATTGTGTTAGGAGGTCTATTATTTTATTGCACATGCTCCATATGTTTACTGTAGCTAAAAGTAATGAGCTTGAGAATTGTTTATTATTTTTGTGAATGGTGGAAGGTTCTGGTTTGGGGTGAACATCTCCACATTGAGATAGGCCTAAGCTTATGGACTGGCAGTGCATTATAATTATTGGTTGTACTTTTGGTTTTATTTTTATTAGATAGTAATATTTGCAATTTCTGGAGTAGTATAAAATTCTGTATTTTGTATGATGGAGGATATCTGGGTTTAGTAGACTGGATAATATCATGTCCTTGTGTAAGTTACTGCTGATTGTTGCTGAGCGTGCCGTGGTTGTGATTTTTGGTCATTTAGTGAGGTGGTTTGCATTAGCATAAGAAGGCTTAGTTTAAGACAGAGTAGGCTTGTAATAAAACAGTAAGGTTTAACTATTCTTGACAATAAATTGAGGTGGGTAAAGGACAGAGGGAGAGATGCTAGATGTTTGTAGAGATGAAGTAGTAGTGTTTGGTGGGGGGGTAGTATGGTATTGCTATTTGTGTAATTGGATTAATTAGGGGGGAGTTAGACAGTCATGGGATAATGAGTGTGATAGGTTGGGATGATGGACAGGAAAGGGTTTTGATTAGTATAAAAGTAATTGAATAGGGGGTGATGGGAATGGATTAAGTGTAGAGGAGCAGAGTGAGCCCGAGGGTGAAAGGAGTGGGTGGGACACCCAAACAGAGATAAGGGCTAATGAGAAACAATCAGTAAGTAAATATAGGACAGCTGTTACAGGAGTTAAGGTTAACAGAGTTCAGGAACTCTAGGTCTTTAATATGAATATTAATATTATGAATATGAATATTATGCCAATGATTGCAAGCTGGGAGCCATTATTAACTTCCCAAGTGATGCAGACATCTTACAGAAAGGCCTCACTGAGACCAACGACTGGTGTTGAAACCATGGCCTTAAGCTTAATGCCAAAAAATGCATTGTCATCCCCTTTGGGAAAAACTCAGTTCCCACTAATTACCACATTGATTGTAGCCCACTGAACACTGAAGGCATTATAAGAGATCTAGGGACACAGGTTGATAGCAACCTTTCCTTCGACCACCACATTGCCACTATGATCAGAAAGTCCTTCTATGTGGCACATCTCATTACCAAAAGTTTTGTATCCAGGAAGAAAGAGATGATCATCTCTCTCTACTCTTCCCTCATTCGACCAATCATCGAGTATAATGCCCCATTTGGCATGTACCTCACTAAACACCTCCAACAGCTGGAAAGGCCACAAAAGTAGCTCATGAAGAGGATCCTAGACCTTAAACACATGCCCTACATGGACAGACTCAAAAAACACCAGCTTTTCTCTGTCTCATATCATCTATTAAGAGGCGATCTCTGCTTGACTTACAAAGCCATGTCTGACCCAGCCGTGTTAGAAATGTTAAACCTAAAGAAATCCAAATCCCTCCACACCACATGCTCCAGAGACCTCAACCTCATTACCACAATCAACAGAACATGCTGGAGGGACAGGTTCATAACTCAGAGACTGCCCATGCTCTGGAATAGACTTCCCATACATGTCAAGCAGAGCACCTCACTGGCCCTTTTCAAGAGAAATCTTGATGAGTGGAGGGGAAGTAGGAAGTTTACCCCACAGATCATTTCAGTGGCTTTACTTGATAGAGGCACCAAGAACTAATGGCGGCATGATACCAGGGCACTTCTATGGGCTAGGCTTGTAAAGGCTCTAGGGCAGTTGGCCTAGTACACACCTATGAACCTATGAACCTATGAATGATTAAGGCAGTACAAGTAAATAACAAGTTGAGGTAGAGTTTCCACTGTTAGCTTATAGAATCAGGAGAATAGGAAAAACAGTAAGATGGTATTATAATGAAAAAGAGGAAGTGAAAGGAAGTGGTTTAGTAAGACAGAGAGTTAAAGGATGAGAGGTTGGGAAAACTGAAGTGCATTCTGGGGATGCACAAGGTGCCGATAAAGTCACAACAAGTGGTATAAATAAAAAATGTTCAGGTGTACAAATTAGAAAATGGTGTTTGTGGCCATAGGGATACACAGACTTAGTGTGTTCCTTAGCAATGGCTTGTTCTTGTCCTGGAGAAATAAGTTGATCTGCAGGTTAGGATGCTGGCAGGTTACCAGCCTTAAAATATCTAGGAAAAGAAGGAGGGGAGAGGGTAGTAGTTAGTTTGCTAATCAAGTAATGGAGGTAATGAAAATGGTAGGAAAAAGAAGTGACTGATAACAGTAAATGAAAACCTTTTATAGTGAAGGAACTTTTGTTAGCGCAATAGTGACCACATATATTGGTAATACTGAGGCATTAAGAGAGCAGGAAGGAGTAACAAGGGAGGTAAATAGCAGTACTTTATTAAAAGAATAGAGTCAAATGATAAAGGGGACAAAGGAGGTTAGTTCTGTGTAATAGTAAAGAAAACAGTGAAGGAGTAAAGTAATTTGATTATTGCGGTAGTATTAACATGCTTTTGCCATTATTATCCAGAGACAATTAATTATACATAGCTGTATCATAAGCATTAGCAAGTATACCAGGTTAATTGCATGATATTTTGCAGTAAAAAATCAGAAGCAAAACACTTAATATAATATAATGGCTACTTTTGCAGAATTAGGATATTTCAATGTCTAGCATGCAAACATAAGTTATTTAACAATGTCAGCAAGAAATCATCATCAGCTGCTGCTATCTGTTGGTTAGTAAAGAAAAGCCTACAGTTGGTTTTAAATTGGATAAACTTAAAAAAATGTAATCAAATACTGCCTATGAGCACCTTTAGTCAAACAACACACTTCTTCAGCATAGCACTATATCTCTTCCGTATTACTTGGCAGGTAACTCAGTGCAAGATGTTAATGGTACTACAGAGATTATAGACTGAGGCTGCATGAGGTTCTGTAATACAATTTTAAACAAAACACGATAAATTATATAAATGGTAAGACATTAAAACAGTGTCCGTGCACCGCCAGAAGCAGCAACCAGGGGCATATAGACTGGAAAAAGATGGCGCCAAATTCCAAACTCCAAACACAGAGTTTTAGATGGCAAATGTCAAATAAATAATTAAATATAAATTGTTACTTTGTAGTCTTGTTTTATTACGGTCTGAAGAAGCATCTGTTTAAGATGTGAAAATGCTCACCTATTTTAAGTCTTTTATTGATCGATTAAAGTCTTACACATATTTTTTGAGCCATGATGCAGTTTCTCGTCTCGGTTTTTGTTCTACTTGGTTTGTGGGATGTGAGATTGCTTTATCCAGCTTTGGTGTATTTGAAATTTTAAAGTTTTTAATTAGACAAAATCTTGTTCATGATGATCCTGCCAGGTCAGGGGTTTAGGAGTGTCTTTCTTTAATAATTCTAATAATGGCTTTATTACTTTTGCATGGTTAGAAATCCTTTTGCCGGCAATAATCTGTCAGTCCCAAAAAGACCCGTAACTATTTTAATATAGTAGGATGCGGTGCAGTTAGAACAGCAGTAATGTGTGACAGTGAGTTTTGCTGAGAGCCTTCTGAAATGAGATATCCTAAATACTGGACCTGTGGTTTCCACAACAGTAATTTTACTTTGCTAACCTTAAATCTTAATTCTGCTAGTATTGTTAATAGAAAACTAGTGTCTTCTCTACAGCTAGCTAAGAATCAGAAGCAGAAGCAGATCGTCTACATACTGTATTAACATAGACCCACACAAAAACCGAATTATCTAGTTGTTTTTTTTTTTCATTTTTCTAGAGGAATGAGTAAATGTAAATATCCTTGACATAATCTTGTCCATATGTATTGTTTTCCTTTGTATGTGAAGGCAAAGAAATACTGATTGCCTGGATGAAAAAGAATAGAGAAGAAAGTAGAGGAAATATCTATCACTAAAAAGGCGGTAGCTGTTGGTGCAATAGAACTTAGGATCGTAGCAGGGTTAGACACTAAGGGAAAAGTTGGCACTACTGTGGCATTAACTGCTCCTAAGTTTTGTACAAATCTATAGATGTTCGTGCCTGATTTATTAAACCAGCAAAATAGGTGTATTACATGGGCTTCTACTTGGGACAATTATTCTTTGCTGAAGTAATGCAGAAACGACAGGTTCAAGTCCTTTCTCTGTCTCCATTAATAAAGGACAGTGAGCTACCATAGGTAGGTGCTCACAAAGTTTTCGAACAACCTTTATAGGTTTGGCATCTTTTATGAGTCCTACCTTTTTATCATAGGTAGTCCACAGCTGTGTTCTGATGTAACTACTGTGAAAGGTGTATCTTCATCTGCAAAAAAAGTCAGCTGAATACCAGCCAAAAAGTGAAAGTTCGTTTGGGGGAGCTAAAAATACTCCATCTGGAGTTCAGAATAAGGTACACTGTAATATGCATAGTAAATTTCTCCCTAACAGATTTAAAGAGGCAGCATTTTATACAATAAAAATGTGTTACTCTTTTAGTAGATTATCGGAATAGGAATAGGATTTGTCTGTGAATAATCCAAATGAACTTCACAGACCCCCACACCACAAACAGATTTGTGGAGAATGGGAAATGTTCTGCATTTGACAAGGTAATCATAGACTGAGTCCCTCCTGTGTCAATAAGAAAGGGAAGAGTAGAACTACATACTGTAACATTAACAAAGGGTCCTTCTTGGTCCACAGGTACCAAAGCAAATAACTGCGTCTCCTGTTAATGGCTGTCCTAATGGTCTTGCTGCCATGCTGCTGGCTGTCAAATGGTACTCCAAGTGGGGGGGTTCCTCTCTGCTTGCTGTGGTTCTTGCAATTTGGTTGAATGTTTCATTGAAAAGATGGGTCTGAGAAAAAGGACATTTATTATGCCATTGTCCACTCTGACCGCAGTTAAAGCAGAGGCTAATGCACTGCCCATGCTATTGAGTCTGTGATGAAGTCGGAGGGTTGAAATTTTGTTGATGTTGCCCTGGGCCTTGCTGTAGGAAGAATTTAAATCTACCTTTAATGCCATGATTTCCCTTCCCCTGCCCCTTCCATGAGAATCAGTCTTAAATTGCTGAAGTCGAACATCTACTAATTTCTTTTGTTGTTCCTTTTATTCTCTAACTATATTATCTGCTGCATATTGTGCTTGGTTAACAATTTCACAAACACCTAACCTGGGCCAAATGAGAAAAACCTTCTTAATCTTTTCCAGTGGCGGCTGGTGACTTCAAATCAAAGGGGGGCTGCAGGAGACAGCTGAATGGGTGGGGTCAATGGGAAGGGGTGTGGCCAACTAGAAAGGGGAGGGGCTATGCTCAAAACCACAAAAACTAACTAAATACACTGCCCTGGGTGCCAAACCATCATTATGAGGGTCCAATCAAGACAAAATGAAGTGTAGAAGAATAAAAAATATTTCAATGCATTGGCTGCATAACAGCTTACTTAATATCTAGATGGAAACAAAAAGGGTGTGAGGCATGAAAAAATAAATTAGATTTTAAATACATTAATGGAATGGCCAGTCAAAATCAAGTATAAGAAAAACAAGCAGCACTCAACTCAAACCACTTCTTGCACTGCAGTTCTAATTATAATTTATATTCAGCTTTATTAAAGTACCAAGTAACATGCTGAAGGTAGAAATCTCTGATGCTCCCACTTGTAAAAATGTTTCTTATCCAAAAAAAGACCTGCTGCCTGACAACTATCTACTTGTTTAATGGGAAAACATGATCAAAGTAAAAAATGAAAAGCAAACAAGAAATAAGTTCAAGATACATTGCTTAAAAGGATTACTGTACAGGTTATAGACCACATGACTGGCATTCTGTTTAGTTTACGGGTAAAGCCTGCAGAGATGACTGGAAGTCTCCAAGTGTAATGAGCTTCTTAAAATAATGTAATCCTGTCCTTTATTACAAATACTGTCATATGCATTTCAATACCCAAGGCTTATACATTATCTAGTTAAGTACTCTCTACATTTCAACAACAGAAAGGCTTTCAATGTTGGCAATTCTTTAACAGTATACTTATTAAAGCTTACTTGCATCTTACGATCTCAGCCAAGCTTACCTGATGGTCATTAAAGTATTGCTACTTAAACACAGAGCAAAAGGCACTTTGAGTAATAAGCATAAATCAACAGTACAAAAAATATGACAGAAACCAGACCATTCTGCAAAAATCAAGGACAGATGAAAAGCCACTCTAGTACTTGTGTCTACCTTGGATGGGGGGGATACTCTGCACATTTACACTGCATAACTACTCCTTGCCTTGCTTGGATACATCCAAAGTCACTACATGGGGTAGTAGGGTGCAACAAGTATGTCACAATTTGAAATGTCTCTGGCTGACTGTGATGGCCCTGACACGTCATACCTCTCAACCTTAGAGCAAGAAATCTGGACAACGCCATACAAAGAAATGGGACAAAGGCCCAAAAATAAGGACAATTTTTAAATATTGCTCTTATAAACTTAGAAAGATAATATAATAGGTCTTGCATTAGTATGAATTTTCTGAATGGTATGAAATCTGAAACTCAAATGTCTGTCATTATTTTCTAACTTCAGTCTTTAATAATTTGTCACTAATTTGCCAAAAAAACCCACAATTGTATGAAAAATGGACCAAAAATGTGATGTAAAAATATAAAATAGCCACACAATACAGCTGGGAACCTGTCAAAGAAGGGACACTTTAATATTAGTACTGCTAACTTGAACAGCTGACAAAATAAAATAATCTACATGCATTTCTGAAATAAAAGTAATCTTTAACTCTGATTATTACAGTTATTTCTTAACTGTAAACCCTCCATGTTTCCTTCCAAAATTGCTATTTTGAGGAGGGATTATTAGGGGGAAGAGCAACATTTTGAGCCAAAATCAGGGACAGTTGAGAGGTTTGGCTATGCCTAATTTTATAAAGCAATTTATTTGCATGTACCTCTCAACCTGTTAATGCAATAAATCTGGACAAGGCCAAATATATTGGGGGAACATATAAACAGTACTAAAAATTGCTCTTGTATAAAGTGAGACAGTTGATAGAACAGGTCTTACTTTAGCATGCATTTTTCTGAAGGTTATGAAGTCTGAAACTCAGTGTGTCATTATTTAGTGACTTAATTCCTAAATGATTTGCCAGAAAACCACAGATTTTATGAGGAACAAACCAAAAATAAGAAGCAAAAATCTATTCATTCTTTGAAAATCTGGACAGTTGGGAGGTATAGTTCAGCTGGAGCTGTCTTTACGTTTGCCGCCCTTCCCCCTCACAAAATCATGGTCGAATGGAGCCTCCCCCTGCAGCCATTCCAATGATCCATTACTTGGCTATTTTGCTCCATTTACCATAAACACTAATGTGCATACTGATTTACTTCTGTGATGATTTGGACTTCATTTGACAGTTTTATTTTGCATTTTACAGCACAAACACTAAGACATCTGCTAAACAAATTTAGCATTAAAACTTCTCTGCCCTTGAAACTCACATTCATTGAAACAGCATTGAAACCCACATTCAAAGAAAATACATTTTACCAGTGGCAGATAAAGATTAATTCTGGGCTGTTTTCAAATCATAGGCCCCTTGCATATGAAACATACATGTGTTCTTTGATACACCTTCCTATTATTTTGAACATTTTTCCAGTAAACTATGAAACAAAATGCATGCACTAATAATGACAAAACTGCCCAATTCAGAACATCTTTCCAGTAAACAATGAAAAAAAAATGCATGCACCCATAATGACAAAACTGCCCAGTTCAGAATATTTCCATCATAAAAGTCTACTCAAACTTCTACAGTCCACCATTATCAGTAAATATGCACAATTCTACAGTCCACCATTATCAGTAAATATGCACAATTCTACAGTCCACCATTATCAGTAAATATGCACAATTCTACAGTCCACCATTATCAGTAAATATGCACAATCTCTGAAGAAGTAAAAAAGTCATCTAAATAATTCCACATTAAATAAATCTGTAACTAATGAAGAGGTTGCTGCTAGCAAACACCTTTATATTTCATGGTTTCATCGAAAAATAAAGTGTCTGATGCCCCTGAGGAATAAATTGCCTATATTACATTAAAAATGATAAGCTAGTAATATTGCAATAGGAAATGGATAGCAAACTGATAACAGGCTCATAGTTAGTATCTTAACTTTTTTCAGTATGGCAGCATTCACCCCTTGTGGGAATAGAACCAACAACCTTCTGCATCAAAAGCAAGTACACAACCTGTTGTGCTATTAACAATGCAAGCTGACTTAGCATAAGCAGCACTAAACTTCTCTTCCCCTGCAGCCCTCAGCTCCTTGTAAAATCTACTCAATACTCAACTGCATCTCAGCTTCACAGCACAAGAAATCTGGAAAAAGCCAAATTTATTGGGGGGTGGTCAAAAGCCCAAAAACCAGGGACACATTAAACATTGCTTGTATAATCTTGGAAAGTTGCTAGAATAAAATGATGTGTTACCACCATACATTTTATTACCAATGTCCCTGTGCAAAAGAGTCAGAGCAACATACCACGATGCCAAATCACCTGCTTTGTGAAAGAAAAATGCTGTGTTACCACCATACATTTTACTGCCAAGGTCCCTGTGCAAAACAGTCAGAGCAACATACCACTATGCCAAATCAGCTGCTTTGTGAAAGAGCGTAAGACTGAAACTTAAATGGCTATCATTTAATGAATTCAGTTCTCACCATAGTTGTCAACCTTGAACCTCTTAGCACAAAACACCTGGACAAACCCAGTAATGAGGGAATACAGCCCTCAAACATATTCAGTGAATTCAGTTCTTGCCATAGCTGTCAACCTTAGCACAAAAAACCTGGACAAAGCCAATAATGGGGTAATACAGTCCCAAAAATAAGGACAAATTTCAAATATTCATCTTATAAACTTAGGTTGTGTTACTATGTATTTTCTGAAGAATATGAAGTCTGAAATTCAAATGTCTGTCAATTTTACTTCTGACAGAACAAAAACAATTTTCAGCAGAGGCCCAGGGAGAAATACTGCAGACACATGTCTTTGTAAAATGGCAGGACACCAGAGCAAATCCACACAAACACAGGGATAAGATGCAGACTCCACACAGAAGGCACTCCAGTCAAGAATCAAACCAGAAAACCTATAGCTGTGAGGCAACAATGCTACCACTGCACCATCAAATATGTAAGGAATTAAACATTCAGAAACCTGAAGTCTGAAATTCAAATGCCTGTCAATTTTATTTAACATTTGTTAATCAGGACAGTCTGACTTGGAATAAAAAAAACAATTTTCAGCAGAAGCCCAGGAAGAAATAATGCAGACATGTCTTTGTAACATGGGAGGACACAAAAGCAAACCCACACAAACACAGGGAGAAGATGCAGACCCCACAAAGAAGGTACTCCAGCCAAGAATCAAACCTGAGAACCTGCAGCTGGGAGGCAACAATGCTACCACTGCACCGTCAAATATCAAGCATTGCAACATTTAGAAACCACAGATATTATGAGGAACAGATCAGATCAAATATGAGGCAAAAATCTGCAATTTTTTTTACAAATGGTGGGTAGGGAATTCAGGTCTTTAACACCTGCATACAAGTTACAGGGTTCAAGCCTGAGGTATTCCCTACCACCACCATGAGTCTAGCCACCAGTATATAGCAACTGGAGCATTCACACACACACACACACACACACACACACACACACACACACACACACACACACACACACACACACACACCCTTCCTTACCTGTAGTAGATCTTGTAGCTGCTCCAAATCCCTGTCCACACATATAACCAAACCGTGCCATAACATATATCCATAGCTGCCCATCCACATTGCGAGATCTTCCCGTCTGTCCAATGTCCACATAGCTCAAAATCCCATTGCGAGATCTTCCCGTCGACATAGCTCCAAATCACATCCCGAGATCTTCCAGACGGCTGACGTTGCAGTCCAGCTCCAATGAGTTTCCAGGACAGTCTATTGCAGTTAAAACTGTATAGACTTCTGGGATCATGCTCTTACATGTTTCCCAGTCCGGACTGCTGCTGAAACAGTCTGTGCATGCTCCAGACTGTCTCAGCAGCAGTCCGGACTAGTGCGCGTGCGCGAAAGTCCGCGAATTTTGAATTTTTTTTTTATCTTTTATTTTCTTTTTTATCTTTTATTTTCTTTTAATTTCTTTATTGTTTACAGCTGGGGGGGCTGCAGTCCAGCAGTCCAATAGCATGGACCGCCCCTGATCTTTTCCTGTATTGGTGTTAATAAGCCTTCTAAAATGCTGCTGACAGCCCACTGGCTGCTGCCCCTTCCCTAGGTTTTGAATACTCACAAAGTCTTTGAACTCATCTACCATGTGGTGCAGGTACACATAAGTAGATTCATTCCCTCTCTATACAACTGCCTTAATTCTTGCCCAATTAGGTACTGGAGGGCATTCTGTAGTAATCAATTTCAACATATCTTGAAGATAGAAATCCATCAACTGTGTATTTTGGAATATTATATCCTATACCCAAATTTTCCCATATTTTTCTTATAAATATCTGGAGCTGTGAAGGCTTTTTAAATTGCTCATAAGTCCTTGGAAGTAGAGTTTTATAATTGCATGTGTCCTCCTAAAATTTTAGCATATTTAGCTGAGTATGTTCACATGGGAAGGAGAGAATCCACAATAGTATGAAAATTTAATGCAGTCATTACCACACTACACTTAAAGTAGGTTTAGCATCACCATCACCATCCCAGACTACCACCAGATTAGGTACTTCCCTCAATGGATGAATCTGAGGATATCACCATCACCATCCCAGACTACCACTAGATTAGGTACTTCCCTCAATGGATGAATCTGAGGATATCACCATCACCATCCCAGACTACCGCCAGATTAGGTACTTCCCTCATTGGATGAATCTGAGGATATCACCATCACCATCCCAGGCTACCACCAGATTATGTACTTCCCTCAATGGATGAATCTGAGGATATCACCATCACCATCCCAGACTACCACCAGATTAGGTACTTACCTCAGTGGATGAATCTGAGGATCAGATGGTATGTTAGTGATAGGGGTGTCAGGATCAGAGGAGGAATCAGAGGTTTGTGCATCCTTGAAGCTTTGTTTAGAAGGTGGGTTCCACCTATATTCCTCTCTGTCAATGATGTTTGGTAACTGCATAACTAACCTTTTAAACTTCTTTAGAGTACTTGTTTTAGAAGGGACACTTTTAATTTACCACTGTGCTTTGTCCCAGATGCATGCTTGTCTCTTTGATATAACTGTCTACCCTCATCTGCTATTTTCATTGACATTTGATCAAAACGTAAAACAGCAGGTTGCTGTCACTGCTGCAAAAAATCTAGTGTTGTAAACTGAACCTTGAGGATGGGCAGAAGTGCTGGAAGTAACCTGGGAAGTATCAGGGGAAATAGCAAGAGGCTATCTACAAATCATACCCCTACCTGCTCTTTCAGTCTGTTTCATAGGAAGCAGAATAGTCATAAGGGAGGGGCAGGGGGGTTGATGGAATTAGAGGCCAGTCATCTTCAAATGAATCAGGCTGGGTTACTTTTTCGGGTTACGTTTACATTTTCTAGCTCTTTTAAACAATGAACCCCCCAGCTACCATGAGATTTATCTTCTGCAGATTTCTGTAATGTATTATCTGTTCTATTAGCTGCTTGCAGCTGTGTTTTTAATCTAGCTGAATAATATTTTAGACTTCTAACTACAGATTCCCTTTCCTTATTTTTCGATTCTTCTTCCCAGTCATTAAAGCTGACTAAAAAGAGGAAGGTACTTTATTTCCTTTTTGTTTCAGTTTCTTTTCACAATTCCCTAAAATAACCTTGGCAAAAGTTCCACCCTCAGGGAATTGCAGTGCACTATCATTTTTTGTGAGCTCAGACTACTTTAGCAAACAATTACAGTTGCCTCAGTCATATTTATGAAACATATGTCTGGCTGGAGCCCCAAACTCCAGCTCTTTTAATAATCTCACATTTACACCCATTGTAATTTCAATACAATGGCAATATTACTCAGTCACATACATTAACATTTAGTCTCATGGAAAAATATGCAACTACGATTAAAACCCCACTTTTGTTCTTGTTCGTATATGTGATTAGACCAACTCTCTTACAACAAGCATATATTTTCTTTAGCTGTGATTAGAACCCACTCTCATACTAAATATATGCATTGTGTGACCTGCTCTCAAACAATTTTGATCCACTCTCATGCAATTTCAATAATCTATTATAAAGACGGTTTAACAAAAACTTACCTGTACAGATTTCAAACTTTGCTGAATGTGGAAAGATATATCTTTGTGCTGGCACAACAGAAATCCACCAGACAGAAAACCTGTCAACAAAGGGCCCAAAGATGATTTCTGCTGCAGCAAATCACAAACAATTCACAAAATCCAAGACTTCATGGCACCAAATATTATGGTACAAAAATAAAATCATGTAACACTCTTCAGCAGAGTAGAATGATCTGCCTTATTGTAAAAGAATATACATATGTGGGAGGCTAAGCAAACAAGGTCTTGCCTCCTCTAACACAAGAAACTCCATTCTTTTATAACATTATTGTTTCTGGGCAGGATATTTTATATCTATTAAACTACAGCCACTGACCAATTAAAACTGAACACCTTTGCATTATTTTGCTTACAAAGGATCAGCAAACCCCTTATCATGCCCTTCCATATTGGGCACATGTTCCAGTCTTCCACTTTGGAACATTCTGTGCTGGCAATATTAATTTTGGCCGGAAATAAATAATCAGAAATGAACTTAAAATTAAAAGACTCCATCCTGAAACAAATGGAATACAGAGAGAGAAAATGTCATATAAACTCAGAAATTTTTTCATATTTTTACACTTTTCCCTTCACATGTTGATACAAGATGGGTTTAGAGTTGTCTGGTTTTGTTGCTGAAAAACTAGACTACAATCATCAGGACTACCTGAAATAAACTCATGGAGGGTGCTCCTTAGTGATCAAACTAGTTGCTTTTTGCACAATTACCAAAAAACGCTGGACCAAAACCAAAAGGCACAACAGGAAACTCCTCGATGCTGTAAAAACCAGACTCCTTTATTAACGCCACAGCAAGAATAAAAACACAAGCGTTTTCATCCGTGTATCCCCCAGATTCTTCAGATAAGGCAAACAGTAAACCACCATAGAACCACTTTATATAACTTCAATTAATCAATTAATTAAGAGAATGATATGTATTTAAAGGGGTTCATATTAGAACGTCGACAACTCACTATGTCGACAAGTAGCCCTGCAGCACCAAATGAACGAAACCTCACAGTATCGAAATTGCAAATAACCGACACTTACTCCATCGACACGACTTCACCGACAATCCACGTTACGACAGCGCTACACCAACATCGTATTACAGGTAACGGGTATTAACATATGTGAGGTAGGGGATGTAGTTATAATGTCAGACTGAGTGACATAGGTTTATAAATACATCCCCTACCTCACATATGTTAATACCCGTTACCCGTAATACGCGATGTTGGTGTAGCACGTTGTCGATGGAGTAAGTGTCGGTTATTTGCAATTTCGATACTGTGAGGTTTCGTTCATTTGGTGCTGCAGGGCTACTTGTCGACATAGTGAGTTGTCGACGTTCTAATATGAACCCATTTAAAGGCATAGTGAACCCAGTAAGTAAGCAGCATGATTGGTACATTTTAAATACATTTAAAAAATGTATAAAATATGTGTAATGTTAAAAAAATACATTTAAATGAACTCATAATACTCAACATGTTGAGTTATTATGAGTTCATTTAAATGTATTTTTTTAACATTGCATATATTTTATACATTTTTTAAATGTATTTAAAATGTACCAATCGTGCTGCTTACTTACTGGGTTCACTATGCCTTTAAATACATATCATTCTCTTAATTAATTGATTAATTGAAGTTATATAAAGTGATTCTATGGTGGTTCAGTGTTTGTCTTATCTGAATAAGTCTGGGGGGGGACTCGGACAAAAACGCTTGTGTTTTTCTTCTTGCTGTGGTATTAATAAAGGAGTCTGTTTTTTACACCATCCAGGAGTTTCCTGTTGTGCCTTTTGGTTTTGGTCCAGCGTTTTTGGTATTATGTTACATTTCTGGACTTGCTCCATCCTTTGTTTTTTTTTGCACAGCTAAGTACTGTGGAAATTTCAAGGGTAGTTTTATATGGACAATTTAAATTCTTGTTTGCTTGCGTATGTGCAGGGCATGGCTGAAAGTCGCTGTGTAAGCATACTGATTTAATAAAGGAAGATAAAACTGACCAAAAAATAGTCCTCTAACAAATCAAGTTGTCTCACTAATAAACTTCTGTGGGATCCCCAGCGCAGACAGACCAGGCCATCTTCTATTCCATTAGAATAGCAGTCCAATGTCTTTTTAATGTTAAACATGCTACATTTAGCCTAAAGTGAATTCAGACAGGACAATCAAATGAACTAGTTAGAAACACACACTTTAAAAATGACTGTACTACAGAGAAACCAGCAGTAATATCAGTGAAAAGCAGAGCAATTTACAATATTAAGGGCAGAAAAATACAAAAAAAAATTTGAAAATATAGCAGCAATATACTTAAATATCTTATCCTAGTGCAAAAAATCAATTTAAAGTACATATCTGCACTACAATTCCAATGGATACAAGCCAAGTATTCATCAGCTCTGCAGAAATGAGCCCATTGCTGTGCAAACACCTCAAATTAATAGAGGCAGGGAGAACTGACTAAAGAAAATAGCACTCTGACCAATCAGGAAGTATCACTTAAAGACTTCCATTATTGAAACTATAGCATTAGAATATGATAAAGTTACTGCTAGAGCAGTAGAACTAGTGTATTGTCTATATATCCCTACCAAGATAGCCAACTATATTGTATTGGAAGATGGAAAGGAACTGAAGTGGCTATCAAATGCTGGGGAATGGTTTGACTTACTAAAGAGTCATATGTCTGTAGATACAAAACAAATAACAAGACCAAAGTAGAATTAATGCTTCCATGGGGACATTAAAGAGTATTCTATAACACATGTGAAACATGTAAACCCTACTGTGTAAAGTACAGTTTTGGTACACAATTTAACACACGTCAGAGTGGGCCAAAACTTCTCTCAGATCAAGTCCTGTGGAAATTATGGGGACACAGTTATAGGTGCAGAGGTTCATAGGACAATACTAGGCTATTGGCCCAGATGCCGTTATAAGCCTAGCCAAGAATTTCACCCATGTTCCCACAAAGTTAGCATCTGTTTCCCCTGTCTAGCAGTGACACAGTTGGGATCCCATGTGTGTACTTTCTGTTTCCCATCCAGTCGTCCAGGTTCCTCTTAAAGAAGGCTAGTGAGGTACTCTGTTTGACATGGAGAAGGAGTCTATTCCACAAATAGTGGAGTCTTTGAGACACAAATTTATCCCACCAACAAGTTCTATTAATGTCACAGACCAGGTTAAGCACTTGTGTGCAGGTTGCCCGAGTGGTGTTCGACTTAAAGATATGCAGCAACTCCATCAAGACTTGATCTGTGAGGGTCTTGTATGCCAGACACAGGTCACCTCTGAGCAGTCTGAGTAAGAGACTGAGTAGAGCTACAGGGTTTTTAGCTTATCTGTATAGGACAGGTGTTTAAAAACCTGGATTTTCCTGGTCAGGAACCTCTGTGGTCTCTCCAGTTGCTGTGTGTGCTTGGCAATGTACATGCCGAAAGAGGCATTGTACTCGATAATGGGTCTGATAAGGGAGGAGTACAGGGGTGTTATGACCTCCTTGTTCCCGAATGAAATAGCCTTACTTATGAGATGGGCCATGTAGAAAGCCTTCCATACAATGGAGGCAATGTGGTGGTCAAAAGTCAGGTTGCTATCAACCTGGGTGCCAAGACCCTCATGACTGATTGCATGGTTAATACGTTGTTATTAATGTGATAATTAATGGGGATGCCATTTTCCCCAAAGGGAATAATGATGCATTTCTTGGCATTCAGTTTGAGGCCACACTTCTAGAACCAGTCATTAGTTTGGGTAAGGCCCTCTTGAAGGATGTTCACATCAATAGTGGAATTCAAGACAGCACACAGCTTGCAGTCATCTCAGACTTGGTCAGCCACAGACCACTGGTTTTGGCTTGCACCTCAGAAAAGTATATCCCAAACAGTAGAGGCCCCAAGGTTGATCCTTGGGATACACCGCTCATTACGGGTCTACTACTAGAGATGGTCTCCCCTATTTTGACTGAGTGGGTTCTACCAGTGAGTCAGTTAGATACTCATCTGGTAACATACAGGTTGATGCCTAGCTAGGAGAGTTTATCTATTATGCCAGAGTGGGGAATAGTGTTGAAGGCTTTGGCTAGGTCATCGTAGGTGGTGTATACTGTATTTCCCTCATCCATGGCTTTGGTGACTGTTTTGAAGAAGTTGACCAGATTTAACAGGCATGATCTTCCTTTGACAAAACTAAACTGTGTGGGGTCAAGTGTTTGGTGGTTGCCAATGTCCTTGTTTATAAGGTCTATGATAATGCATTCCATGGCCTTGAAGATCAGGCTAGTTAAACTGATGGGCCTATAATTGCCTGGGTCAGTGGGTGCTCCATCTTTGTGTAGAGGGATGACAGTAACTGTCTTCCATTCGGCTGGGACAAAGCCGGCGCTCAGGTTTTGGTTGAACAGGATGCCTAATGGTGCTGAGAGCTCATGCCTGAGTTCATGTAGGATGCAGCTATGGATGTTGTTGGGTTCCATGGAGGCTGTATTTTTTGCCATTAAGAGGGCATTAAAGACCTGCTCCCTGGTGATGAGAGGAGGGGGGAAGGTGATGGGGATGTCCTGGTTTACTGATGGGGTGATGGGGGTGAAGTTTTCACTGAACCTGTTTGCCAGCAGGTTGGCTATATCTATGCTGTTTTTGTATGTGGTGCTCTTGACCACCAGTTCAGAGCAGATTTGAGTTTTACCTTTGAGACTGGGGATGTATGTGAAGAAGGCCTTGTGATTGTCCTTTGTGATGTGGCCAATTTGGACTCAATGTTAGCCTTAGATGATTTCAACAGTGAGCTTATTTGCTTGTTCAGACAAAGGAGACATTGCTTCCAAATCAGTACCTGCTCCTTCTTCATCCTGGACAGCAATATTTTCCTTTTATTATAGAGTTTGTTTATCACTGCTCTCCACCAGACAGGTTTACTCTCCCTTGAGGAAGATGATTTGGTCTTGTCAGGTACTGCTGAATCCATGCGGCTACGCAGG
This sequence comes from Protopterus annectens, assembly GCF_019279795.1. Classification (NCBI taxonomy): domain Eukaryota; kingdom Metazoa; phylum Chordata; order Ceratodontiformes; family Protopteridae; genus Protopterus; species Protopterus annectens. Next base: position 621,948,382 of record NC_056727.1, on the reverse strand, counting down.
TGCTCATATAGTTTTTTGGTGTACACGTGGACATTATTGCTAGTTCCATCTGAAGGGATGGTGGCTGCAAAGCTGCTTATACCTGCTCTCAGGAAGTTGTAGTCAGCTTTGTAAAAGTTTTTTTGTTTGACCCTGGCAAGTTGGGTGGGCTAAGGGGAGATGGCGGCTTTGAAAGTGATCGCGTTATGGTCAGATCTTACCAAGGAGGATGAAATCATAGGGGTGCTACAGTGGCTACTCATGTTGGTTAGTACCAGTTCCAGGATATTTTCAACTCTCATGGGGGTGTCAATCAGCTGATCCAATGCACTGGCACTGATGAAGGTGAGGAATTTCTGGGCATTCATGTTTGGGCTAGAACAGGTCTTCCGCTCTAGGGTTGGGTAGTTGAAGTCACTCAGGATCAGGGTAGAGGGTTGAATCTTGATGGGTTCAAGTAAGTCCAGATAGGTGAAGTGGGTGTCCTGAGTCATTGTTGGGTGTCTGTAGCCAGCTATGATTTGAATAGGTATTTTGTCAACAGTTAACTGCACCTGGAGTGTCTCCTGTGTGTCATATAGTTTGAACAGCCTGGAGGTGTGTATGAAGAGGCTCTGGTGTTTGTTTAAGTAGTTAATTCCAAATTTTAAGTAGTTTATTGCAAATAAACACATCAGGATGGATGACAGGAACATTAAACTTAAACAAACTAACTAACTGACTCACTACTACACACATGCATGCTATCACTCTGGCTCTTCACTCAAAATGGCACTCATGCTTGCACGTGCTGAGTGCTTATGGGTCTATATTAGTTTGCTGAAAACACTTTCCAGTGAACATCCATTCATCAACTGGCATTCAGCAAAAATCATTTCCCCGATTCTCTGAATACTCCCAGAGCAAAGATGTAGTTGGCCAAGTACACAACTTTGCCCTTTTCTCCACTGTAATGCGATCTCAGAGTTGGTATATATAGTTAGGGGGGATGTGAGGGCACAGCTCCCCACTTGAGTGGGTTCAGTTTAGCTAGATGTGGGTCTGTTCTGTTGCAGGGCAAGTATTTATTTGTCCTGGGAGTATTCACAGAATCGTGGAAGTGATTTTCGCTGAATGGCAGTCAATGAATACGTGTTCGCTGGAAAGTGTTTTTGGCGAACTAATATAGACCTGTACTTATATGCACGTGCCCACTGATGGAATGCTTCTTAAAGGTATATCACAAACTCTGAGCTACATTTCTCCCTCTTTACTGAGCTATCTCATATTGTCAATGGCATTTGAATAGACATGCAATTATACAGACAATAATAAACAAAATAAAAGTCATGTCTAGGTTGCCGTGTATCTGGAAATAGGTCTGGATATGTGACCTGATCTCATAATGTAATAGTAAAGACTGAGTTTAGCAACAGGGACAGTCAGTGGGAAATGTTCTACTTCAGGACTCTCTGGGATTTTTACAGGAACAGGGATTGCTGATGGAATGTCCTCTGGAACAGGAACATTGGACAAGTCACTGAGAATTAGACCCTTTGTCACAGGCAAGATGCTGTAACACTGGCTCGGACACTGGAAATAAATTTTTCCATTTCCGCCTAAATTGCATTCCTTGTGATTCCATGATGTACGATTTTGGATCTTGACACAAACCTTTCACAAATTCGATGAGATCAAAACCTTTTGACATCTGCATCCTCACTATTCCCCTTCTTTTAATGAATGGAGCAGTCTGCTGGTCTTGTCATAGTAGGACGTCTGGGACAAACACTCTTTTAACAGTTGGGCTTTCACTGGCTTGTTGTTTTTAGCACATGGAACCAATAAATTGCTGCTGATTGGTAATGTGGTTCTGATTTGTCTAAACATATGGGCTGGTGAACCAATATGATCATCACAAGAAATTTTTCTGAGATTTAGCAAGTTTAGAAAAACATTGGTATTGTCACGTCTGGATTTTTCTTACAGCTGTTTTGTGCTTCGTACGGCACATTCAGCCAAGCCGTTTGACTGTGGGTACTCAGGACTACTAGTAATATGAACAAAGTCCCACATTTCAGCAAATTGTCTAAACTGCTGACTTGTAAACTGTGCACCATCAGAAATGACTCTGTACAGACTATTATGGACAGAAAAATGTCTCTTCAACTTAGTAATGACATTATTGGATGTTAAGTTAAGAATGGAGGTCAGTCTTGAACCTATTTGAATAAGAGTCTACTAATACCAAGTAATGTTGACCATTCCACTTGAAGATATCTGTGGCTACTGTTGACCAAGGTAGTTCTGGAATTTGGCTTAACTGAAGTGGTTCTTTTTGTTGATGTGGCTTTGTACTATTGCATACAAAACAAGATGAAAGTACTTTCTCAATATCTGTTGACATAAAAGGCCAAAATACTAGTCCTCTCACCCTTCTTTTGGTATGGTCAGTTCCTGGGTGACCACGATTCAAGATCTTAATGTACTGTTGTTGTAAGGATTTTGGAATAAATACTTTAGGACCTTTCATGATGATACCATTGTCTGGCAAAATCTCATCTCTGTAGGGAAAATACTACTGTACTTCTACTGGTAAACAAGATTGTTTTGACTATCATCCCCGACTAATAAAGAGGGTCAGCTTCTGGAGAATTGGATCTGAAGTTGTATGAGTTCTAAACTCTTCAAGATCTGTGAAAGAAAAATTTCTCACTACCATGACTTCAAAATCAGCAACCTGATTTACATGCTGTTCCGTGGTTTACTTGGGCGATCAGGATAAGGTATCAACAAGATAAAGTGGTTTCTGCTTCTAGCCTTCCTACTTTTCCCCTTCATCTCTATGCTGAATTGCTTATATAACACAAACTTATTCTGCTGCACTGTTGGAAATAGATTCATATGAACCATTGGTCATAACTGTACATGCAATTGGAATGGTACCGGTGTCTGTTAATGCTTCACTTTATACATATGTGGACACTGTTATTTCAATTTGTATTTTTCATGTGTTTTGTTTAATAATTATTTTTGTTAGTATTGTTACTGTTTTGGAACTTTTTTCCCGGGCCTACACTGAAAATGGGCTCTTGGCCCAGTTGGACATCTCCCGGTTAACAAATGTAATAAATAAATAAATAAATAACACAAAATGTTCTAAATCTTCCAATGCATCATTTTATGTTCTTTTATAGTTTTCTTTTTCAACTTTTCTCATATCATATTGCCATTGTAAAAAAAAAATAATTTTTTATATTTTCCTTAAATATCATCCACCATTCAGACTAATTTTATATAGTATTCTCATAGTAATATGATCTTTCATAACATATTACTAATCTCTTTCCTTCTTCATTCCATGCTTTCACATTTATCCTTTTTATTCATGTGCCTATTTTTATGTATTCCTTGATTTTCTTTAACTGTATCCATCTTGCAAGAGGAACATAAAACCCTGTTTCAACTACCTTTGCTTCTCCTATAACTAAACCTTCTGATACTATAAAATAATATATTTCTATTATATACATACCCCTTTTGTAAGTGACATTTTTCTTATATCCTTTCCTTTCTTTTTATGCTTGCGTGTTAAATCAAAATTAAAGTATCATGTTATTATAATATTCATATTTATCACTATATAGTCTAAAACATAATGAAGTGTTTTCCCTTTCTTTACAACTAATATAAGCATATACTGTTATAATTCTATATACTTGCTCGTTTCATTTTAAATCTACAATAGTTAATCTTCCTGTTTTGCTGATGTTATATCTAATATCTTTACTGTATTTCTGCAAAAAATGGCTATTCCAGAACATCTCTCATTTCCCAAATTCTAAATTATCTTTCTTCCCCATAGTTTCCCTGTTTGTAATCTTTCTTCATCTGTTAAAAATCTTGTGTCTTTTAATATAATTACATCTGTATTACATGTATTACAAAACTCCAAAATCCCTGTTCTTCTTATTCACATTTACAGAAAGCACTCTAATTGTTTTTATTTTCCTTACATTCTGTCTGAAATTGTACATGCATTTCTTTTTTGTTTCCCTGTTAAATATTTATATCACATAAAGATTCCATGGGTTTCAGTCTTTCTTTTTTCATATTCTCCAAGAAAAATTTCTATTGAAAAAACAGCCTCAAATATAATTTCACAAAATGTCTCTTTGTTAATAAGAAGAAATGCTCTTACCTCATGTGGTTTTAGACCCAAAGGAGCTATTACATTGTCCCACACTTTATACCTGTCCATTTATTTGTCTTCTTTACTTTGAATCCTTACCATGTACATCTGTTTTTCATTTTCTTCTTACTTCTTTTCTGCTACTCCTCTTTTGCCTTCTTTTGATTTCTCTGCATATGTTTTCTCTTCCATCTCACCAATACTCTTCAGGATTGTCACTGCATCCTCCTTTTGTATTTTCTTCATAGTGTCCTTCCAGGATATGACTCCTTCATTTTGTGGCTCGCTTTGCATCATCATTACCATTTCTTTAAGTAAATCATCCTGACTGGAGGGTTGTAATTATACATCCATCATTTGCCAACTCATCTCCATCAAAGACATTTTCTTGAAACATCTCCTCAGTATCCTGCACACATTCTCTGGTCTCTAAATTTGCTTTCTCCCCCATTTCTCCACTACATTATATATGTCTTTCTCCATCTGCCTGCCTGTTTCTCCATGTCACCTCTACTCCTAGAAAATTGCTCCTACTCATAACAGCGATGAGCAGGATTTTTTTATTGATATATACGTTACACATTATTTACATATTTACATGTTTACATTATTTCCATCTTTTTACAAATTTCCATACATTATAAACTTCAGTTTAAGCATTCCACTCCCACTATATCCACAACCAAAACATTATTTTGTCCAGAATCTTTGTCAAAGTCCATTTTCCATTGCATTTAATTTCATTTAGTCTCTCGTTACATATAGTCCATGAAACATAAAATATTAATCTGTCCATTTCTTTACTTCTTCCTGTTTTCATGCTCCATAATAACCAAATTCTATTTATCTGTATTTATTTGCACAAATTTTAAAAATAATTTCACCCTATTATGTTTATATATTTCTTTCCACAAATTAACTCTTTCACATTTCAAAACACATGCTTAGTAGTCTCACACTCTATACATTTATTACATATTCTACCTTACTTTTCTTGTATGACATATTTGCCTTAACCAGCAATTTTCTAATAGACAGTCTCCATAAAAATCATTACATTATTTAATCTTTTCATAGTTATTATACCTCATCAATAGGGCTTTTTTCTTATATATTTCTAAATCTTTCCATAGATCAATGCAATAAAATGCTTTCATAATACTTAAGTACCATTCCTTTGCATTTTTCTCACATATATTCTTTTTTTATTTCCCATAACACAATTTTGTTTTGGTATTGTTTCATTTCTCCATTCACAGTACTTTTACTTCTTTTTTTAACTTCCATTCCTTCCCACAATTCTTTGTCTTTATAACATAGTATCATTTCTATCAAATTTATAGTTTCCTTCATCATTCCTTTTAATACCTTATATAAAATTAAAGATGTTGCATGTACTATAGGGTTTATTAAACCCTAGTCCCCTTGCTCTTCTTTCATATATAGAATCCCTCTCTTGACTGGATTCAGTCTAGAAACCCATATAAAATAAACTATAACCATCGCTATTTCCTTTTCATCCTTAATATGAATCATATAGATGTTAGTAACATAAGCATTTTTCCTATTATCACAAATGTGTTTTTTTCTATCTGAAAATCTATATGATTTCTAAAAAATAGTCATACCCTTTACTTCTTTGAGTACATTATCCCATTGTTGTTGTCTGTATTCATTCCTTCCAAGCATTATTCCTAATATATCTTTGCATTTTTCATTGAACTCAATACCTCCTATCATGCCTTCAAAACCAATCCTTTAATTTTCTTTTTATTTATATTTAAACCATTTTTTTTAATTTATACTTAATTTTTATTTACTTCTTCCACCCATACTTTATTTTTAACAATTAATACAATATCATTCATATAATTATACATTATTGACAATTGTACTTCCTTCATCATTTTAAATCTTCTGCTACTTGACATTTTATAAATTTCCTTCACTATTACGTTCATAATTTATGAGGAAATTTCAATAGTAGCTGGGCAGCCCAGCTTTATTCCACATTCTATTTTTATTTCTTCCCCAATCCAGCCATTTACATTTGGTTTGATGTAGCTCCATTCATAAACAGATTTTATTACTTGTAATATTCTGTGCTTACATTATATGCCTGCAAAATTTGCCATAATGGTTTATATTGAATATTATCATAGGCTTTACTTATATCCCCTATCATAACCTTCTATGCTATATTTTTATTTATGATATCATGACTTATTTCTCTTATTATCCATAATAATGCTTGACTTCATTTTCCATTTCTTCCAAATACATCTTGGTCATATATTCTATCCATTTTTGTAACCTTTTTGTTATTAGTCTCATAAAAAGTATAATCTGTATTATTCAATGCTATAAGTCTCCATTTTTTTATCTCCTCTTGATTTCCTTTTTAAATATAAATGTTATATCTCCTGCACATATCTCTTTCTCTTTATTTATTCATTTTATTTTATTTTACATTTGTTGACCGGGATAGTCCAACTGAATGCATGTCCATTTTCAGCGGAGGCCCGGCGAGAAAAGCTCCAAGGGAAAGCAGATACAGCATTACATAATACCAGCATTACATATTACAAACAGACTATTTACAGAGATTATATCAGTAAGTAGTAAGTAGTGGTTAGAAAATCTTTCTATGTCACCCATCTGATCACGAAAGGGTTCACATCAAGATCTAAGGATGTAATGGTGCCCCTCTACTCTTCCCTCATCAGACCCATTATTGAGCACAATGCACCAATTGGAATGTACCTGGCTAGACATCTCCAGCAGCTGGAGAGACCACAGAGGTACCTAACCAAGAGGATTACTGGCCTTAAACAGTTGCCCTATGCAGCACAATTGAAAAAGCTAAGACTGTTCTCTGTTGCATACCGCTTTCTCAGAGGCGATCTCTGTCTAACGTACAGAGCCATGTCCAACCCAGAATTGTTCAACATGTTCCATCTTAGCAAAACCAAATCTACTCGAGCTACATGCTCTAGGGATATAAACCTCAACACAACAATGAGTAGAACATGCTGGAGGGATAGAGTCCCTTCGCAGAGACTTCCCTTACTATGGAACAGGGTTCCAATCTACATAAGACAGAGCCCCTCACTATCACTCTTCAAGAGGAACCTTGATGAGTGGATGGGTAACAGAAAGTTCACACTGGGGATCACACCAACAGCACTACTAGATAGGGGCCAAGGGTACTAGCTGCTAGTACAAGGGTCTAGGGAACTACTAAAGGGGCTGTGAATACCGCACAACATGGCTGGGCTAATATATGCCTTCGGGCAGATAGCCCAGTACCAACCTATGAACCTATGAACCTATAAGCAAGTTAAACAAGTTCCACAGATCAGAGTTAATCCTGAGTGCGAGTCAGGATTAAATTAAATTACACAGTAAACTGGTTAACAGATTTTTACACATTCTAGAGAGAGTTAGCCAGGCTTGATACATTGACATAGCCAGTTAAGAGACAAATGTTGTTTGAGTCTAGTTTTAAATTGACCTAAGGTAGAAAGTAAGGTAATATCAGCTGGAAGAGAGTTCCAGGATCTACTTACAGAGTTTGCAAAGAGAGAGTCACCAGCTGTGTTATTAATTTTGCTAGTCTGAATTAGTAGTTTGTTAGAGGATCGAAGCGGTCTAGGATTGTTATTGGGGGTGATAATATTTTTAAGTGCAGGAGTATTGTCCGGATTATAGAGGATTTTATAGGCCATAATCAGTTGGTTATACTGGTTTAGGCTGGGTAGTTCAAGCTTCCCAAGCTGATTTACATTGATGCAATGATGTGTCCTAAAAGGCAGCCCAGTGGGAAACCTGGCAATGTGGTTGTAGCAAATTGAGAGTTTGTTAAGGACAGTCTTGTTTAAATTAGAGAGTAGAGGGGATGCATACAGAAGGGTTGAAAGAAGGTGAGAGAGAGCTATGGCAATTTTAGCTGGAGGGGTTAGGAAGGCTTTTATTCTGTAAAGTGCCCCTAGTTTTTTATTGATGGTTTTGATAGTTTGGTTAACATGTAGGTTGAATTTTAGATTATTGTCTATGATGACATCTAATAGTTTTGTAGAGGGGTCAGGGGAGATTATTGTGCCATCATTTGAATTTATGGTAAAGGTGAAAGTGGTAGACCTACATGTTGGTGAAAATAACAGCATATTATTTTTTTTGGGGATTTAGGATCAGATGACATTCATTAAGCCAGTTTTCTATTCTATTAAAGGTGGTCTAGGTAGCTGACCATAACTCTATTGGAGATGTGGCTGAGCAAATCAGAGTAGAGTCATCAGTATATTGGATACAGCTGACTTTTGGGATGACAGTATAAAGGTCGTTAATGAAGATGAAGAATAGCAAGGGCCCTAGTATAGAGCCTTGTGGTACTCCAAGGGTGTTAGGTAGAAGGTTAGAGAGTTTGTTCTGCCAGAGGACAGCTTGCTGTCGACCATTCAGGTAGGATTGAAACCATTGAAGGGCTCTAGTATCTAGAAAGAATGTTTGCAGGGTGTGGATTAAAAGTTGGTGATCAACCATACTGAATGCCTTGGAAAGATCCAAGAAGAGGGCTGAAGATATATAATTATTGTTGCGATTATGGTTTATGGTGTTGGTAAAGGCTAGGAGGGCTGAAGTAGTGCTGTGATGAGGACAGAAGCCATGCTGAGTGTCTATCATAAGGTGATTCTGGATTAGGTGGTGCATGAATTGTCTATGAATACATTTTTCCATAATCTTTGCAAGTGGAGAGAGTATAGCTATTGGCCTATAACTGGAGAATTCAGTAGAGCTGCCTCCTTTGAAAAGTGGGATTACATAAGATATTTTCCAGATGGTGGGAATTTTAGCTTCTACTATGGTTCGATTGATTAGTATTGAGACGGGGTAAGCAATAGCATCAGCTGATTTTTGTAGGTACTCAGCAGGGAGTTGATCAGCAGAAAGTGTAGTGGGTTTTAATTTTTTTGATCAAGCTATGGATAAGTGAAGTGGCAACTGGTTGGAAGCTGAATGCGAGTAGGTTTCTAGGGGTGTTACTTTCAGAACCAGGGGAGGCAGGAGGTAGTTGGCTAGCTAGGGCTTGAGTTGTCTCAGTAAAGAATTGGTTAAAACTGTCAGAAACATCTTCAGGGGTTTTATCAATAGTAGCAGCAGGGTTTGGGGTTGAAGTTTGTCCAGGATGTAGTAGATTATTTAAACCTGCCCAAAACTTCTGAGAGTTATTTTGATTTACTTTTTGTAAATTACAGTAGTATTGTTTTTTGTCTTGTAAAATTGATTTTTTGGTTTTGTTCCTGGATTGCCTGTATTTAATGTGATCTTGGGGGTCTTTAGAAGAACACCATAAAGCCCATGCTTTGTTTCTAAGGGTAATTTTGAGTTTAGACTCTTTAGAAAGCCATGGTGCAGTTTTTGCCTTGGTTCTCTTTGAACAAACAGGTGCATGCAAATCAAGGATCGCGAGGAATTTGTTGTTAAAGTATGCTACTGCTTCCTCTAAGGGGAGGTGTTTTAGAATAGACCAATTACATGAGTTTAGTTCTTGTTGGAATTTGGCAGGGTCAAAGTTTTATTGTTTCTAACCTTTCTGAGTAAGGGGTGTTGGGAATTAATGGCTTTGTGCTTAATTACATATGTGAGAAGTTAATCGCTTAGGCCATCAAGGAGGGTACCAGAGGTGTACAGTTGGGGGTGACTATTTATGAATACCCAATCAAGTATGCTTTCTTTTTGGTTGGGTTTACCTATCCTGGTAGGGGTGGATATAATTTGTGTAAATGCATGCAAGTTAATATGGGTGGTTGGGGATACTGAGGAACAGGTGCCCCAGTCTATGTTAAAGTCTCCAAGTAGTAGGGTTTCTTGGGGGTAATGACATGATAGCCAGTGCAGGATATCTTCAAGTGTAGATATATTGTTACCTGGGGGAATGTAGATACAGATGATATTAATGCATTTATTTTTATTAAGTTGCAATTTGGTGGCAAGAATCTCTGAGTTATTAATCTGAGGTGGTTGTATTACATCAATGGTGACATTCAACTCAGATTTATAGAGTACAGCTACCCCACCCCCCCTTCCTCGAAGCATGATCCAGCCTGTGTACCAGGTGGTAACACTTCACTGTCTTTAGTGTTAGGTTTTAACCAGGTTTCAGATAAACAGAGAATCTCATGGGAGTGGACATCCAGAAATGCATGCAATTCATGTACCTTGTTATTAATGCTTCTAATATTGAGATGACAGGCTAGGAGAGAGTTAGTTGGCCTATTAATTGTAGGTTTGTAGCTTAGATTGCAAGTAGAGGGGGTATGTGTATCTGAAGTGGGTGGGCCAGGGTTGGGGTGAATATCACCACTAAGTATTAGGTTGAGTCTATACTTGGTGATGAACTTCAGGAATTTGTTTATTAGTTTGTAGTAGTGTTTGGATCTAGTGCTAATGTGCCTGGGGTTGAGATGTTGATAGACTGAACAAGATGTTGGATAGGATCTGGTAATGTAAATATGATTGTAGGTGGGAGGATTTACAGCTGGGGTGATAGTATGGCATTTTGGGACCTGAAATCCCATGAGAAACTGGTTTTCATACAAGGTAAGGAGGTATGGTGCAAACAAGAGGGGTAGTAAAGAGGAGTATATCATTATCTGTGATTCAGCTAGTGAGTTAAGGAACTGTTTTACCTGGTGATGCAACACCAGAAGATAGAGTGGTGAGGTAAAGGTACTGGAAGGGGGATGGGAGAATGCCAGATGAAAGCTAATAGGTTCTATTGAAATGTAGGTAGAAGAATGGGGGTGGGAGGAATTATCCCAGATGAAAGCAGATAGGATCTAGAAAGTGGAGGAGTGGCTATATTGCTATAAATTTAGAGGTACTGGGGGCAGGACCAAATTGGGGGCAGGGAGGGAAGTGAAGAGAGCCTGAGCATAGCGAGGGCAAATGTAGCGGGGCTATTGCAGTTTACAAGGTTTCCTAAGGTGTCCTAAAGCTATAAGGTAAGTATTATAGCTCTTAATGTAAGAGTCAGTTTACTTAAGTTACAGGGGAAGGAGGCAAACACTCAAGTAGAAAAAAAGAGCCCTATGGCTGACCAAAATGGTGACCTGCTTAATTACACAGCACTGTAAGTGAAAGTTTAACAAATGCTTTGTGTGTACAACCTACTCTGCTTAAATGCTGAGACAAACTGATTGCAGTCCTGTAGACACCGTTTCGTAGGGAACTGTAGAGTTCAATCTGCTTAAATGCTGAGACAAACTGATTGCAGTCCTGTAGACACCATTTTGTAGGGAACTGTAGAGTTCAATCTGCTTAAATGCCGAGACAAACTGATTGCAGTCCTGTAGACACCGTTTTGTAGGGAACTGTAGAGTTCAATCTGTTTAAATGCTGAGACAAACTGATTGCAGTCCTGTAGACACCGTTTTGTAGGGAACTGTAGAGTGCAATCTGCTTAAATGCTGAGACAAACTGATTGCAGTCCTGTAGACACCATTTTGTAGGGAACTGTAGAGTTCAGTCTGAGTCACACCAGGTCAGCCAAGGGGGGAAGAGAAAGGAAAATCCTAAGCACCTAGATTTCTCTTTCTCTTTAATTCCAGTTTCTACTTTCTCTTTAATTCCAGTTTCTAACCATTCATTCATAACTTCCATAAAACTTATTTTCCCATTCTTTCATTTCTTTATACATACCATATTCAGTTCTTTCCAGTCCTGCTGCTGAATTCATGTTAATATCTTTAGAATTTCATTCAATTCTTTCATAGTTATTTTTTTGTTCTAAATACTCATTATCGTCATTATTTAATTTTTCACCTTTATAAATGTGTTCTATGTTTTCTTTTCTTTTAACAATATTCCTTCTTGTTTTATTTGCTTACCTTCCTTACTTTTTAATTCTCTAATTATTTTACTCAGCTATGGTGCTATCTCTTCTTTCTTTCCTTGTAATAATATTTTGTTTATATAGCAAGTTGTTTAATTTGATTCATTATACATATTTCTCTTATAGGTTAATATTAGGCTAACTGCCTTTGTGAGCCATTATAAGCCTAGCCAATTACCCCATGTGAAAATCAAATCCTGTACCTTTTGTCTGTAAGGTAAATACCTTAACCATTATGCCAACCTCCCACCCCCTTTCTTTTTCATAAAGGAATTTTTTTTCTCTAATAAGTCTCTAAATGTTTCTTCACTTATATATCTCTTTTTCTTGTATTTGTTTCTTCCTTATACATTCTAAAACACCTTTTTTATTTCTCTTTAGAATTAAGACCACCAAACAGACCAGTTCTCAAAAGACTCTCTCATATTCATATGAATTTCCATAATTTCATAAATTATTTTTTTCTCTTCTAAATCTAATTCCTTTTCATTAATTCTCTTTATTCCTGTTCCTATTCTTATATAGTCTTAATTTTCATGTACTTTAACCCACATAGCCACATGATCTAAAAATCCAGCATACTCAATTCCTTCTTTTAACTTTTAAACTATCAGGTATTAAAACGTAATCTATTTCTGTCATAATTTCATTCCTTTTGTAGGTCCAGTGGTTATTCTCCCATACACTTAATTTTCCACTTCTCATAATTTCTTTAACCATTTTAACATCACAATTGCTCTTTTTTTTTCTTAAATTACAATTAAAATCACCCACCACTATAATGTACATATTTATACAAACATATTCAAGAATATTTGTAAACATCATTTCTCTCTCTGTTTTGTTACATAGGCATAGAAACTATAATTCCATACACACATTTTTTTCCATCTCAGGTCTATTCCCTTAATTCCTGCTAGTTCCACTATGGCTACATCTAATATTTTAATGCTTTCATGACATAACATACATATGCCTGAGCATGTTTCTTTCCCCATGTTCCAAACTACTGTACCATTCCACAGTTCTTCAGTGTGTGTTTTTTCTTCCTCTGTTAATAATCTATCTTCTAAAACAATAATATATGCATCTACTGCAGCATACTATTGTAATATACCTATTCTCCTGTTAAGATTTTTCATGCTGTTCACATTTAAAGCTAACATTTTCAGCTTTTAAGAACAGTTACTATAATAAAATGTTTATCCCCTTCCTTTCTTATTTTCTCTAAGCTTTATATTTTTGAATTTTCTTTTTGTTTAACTCTTTTCCATATTGAATTATTTTTGCCTTACTGTACACCATTCACCTTCTTCCTCACTTGTCTCCTCTGTTTTTTTTCCCTGTTACTTTCTTTAACTTCATGTACAACCTCTTTATCAGTCACATCTTTTTGTACATTTTTTGTATAACACAGTCTTCTAGCTCTTTCTCCTGTATAGCTTCATTTTTCATTTTCTTGCACATTCATTTCACATTCTAGCCATGAATGACCAGTATTGCCACATTTTTACACTTTAAATCACATTTTTGCATTATGTCATTTTAACACATAAATAACATCTTTTTATCACATTCATTGATTAAATGATCATTTTTTTCCACAAAAATAACAAGTCTTTGGTTGACCCCTGTATTTCACAACCCCCTATTACCATGAACATTAATGATACTAGATATAGGTATACCGGATTCACTTCAGAAGCTCAAATTTACAAAATCTCGAACTTCAAATAACCGAAACCAAAACATCGAGTTTTGTAAACTCGAACTTCTGAAATGAAACCAAAAAAAAAAAAAAGACAACTTTTGAGGAGGGCTCGCCCCCTGCACCCCTATGAGGGGGCTGTGCCCCCACACCCCCTACTTAAATATACCAACTCCAAGATCGCTACAGTGAATGGGAAATCTCCGCCTTGCGCTGTATGCGGAAGCGCAAAACGGGAGATTTCTCATTTCCTGTCAACACCACACAAAAAAAAAAACATTACTTACATACAGAGCATACAAGAATCCTTGCCTCTGTGTGTACGCAATGTATTAAGGTAAGTAAACTTTTATTTTTCAACACTACACATATTCGATTTACTGAAATCTCGATCATATGGTCTCGACCATACGAAATTCGAGATTTCAGTAATTCAATTATGTGAAGTGTACCCAGGTATACCATTATAATTTTTCATTTTCAGTATTACTCCACATTTCCATCTCCAGTCCATAGTCCCCTTTCATCATATTTTTGTAGTGTCCATTACTTCTTTACATATAGTTAACAAAAGTTCTTTCAGTTCTTTTGCTTCAACTTCAGCTCTAAACTGGAACATTATTCTTTTTTTTTTGTTTGTGTGTAAAATGCTTGCACCACATATTCAGACTATATTTAAATATTTTTCTTTTGTTCATATGCACCCCAAAAATGTCCATGATCTGCCCAGTCTAAAATATCAAGCCACACAAAGTCTCTTTATTAATTAAAATAAATGCTCTTACTTCTTTTGCTTTGACACTCTGAGGTACTATGTCAGAGTCCCAAACCTCATACCTGTCCAAACTGTTTTCTTTTTTACTGCTCACTCATACTGTATACTACTTCTTTTTTATTTCTTCTTTCTTCTTTGTTCCTTCTCCAACAGTTTGTGGATACATTTTTTTTTGTCTCTGGAACTTCTTCTGGCACAGTATCTCCTTCTTCTCCTTTTTATTTTTCCATTTTTTTGTCCATGATGTCACTCCATGAAATTTCTGCTCCATTTTCTGTCTCACTTTGGTTTACCATTTCTTCCAAATAATTATCCCTCAAGCCCACAGTTGGAGGGTTGTAATTATGTATTTTACAGAGGTAACTGTCTCTCCTTCAAACAAGTTCCTCTGAAAGTTTTCCTCTGAATCCATCTCTGTTTCAGCTACAATCTCCTTTTCCTTCAAAATCTCCTTTTTCTCAAATGTCACTGTTTTTTTTCTGCACCCACATAATCAGAAAAAACTTCTGGTAGTGATTCATTCCAGTTTCAGCACAAGTGAATCAGCTATGCTTTCATGTTTTTTTCCATGCTTCTTCGGGCCATCTATGTGCTTGGAACAAGAACAGGAAGTCCATTGTGTCACACACAAATGCTTCCCCTACTACCAAAAGTAGGGGAAGTTCCCTGATGCCCTGGCCAAATTTCCCTTAGTGGTATAAATTCTGCCTCTGTTGTCCCCTGAAAATAGGTTACTAGCCTACTGGGACTAACCTGGCTGAAAAAGGATGAATAAAAAAATAAATAATGTGACTCAACCATGTCTGCTATATCATCTTCACACATACTGTTTTGAGATGTTTTCATTCTTCTTCAGCTCCATCTACTTCCCCTTCTTCCTGAGGTAATATAAGCTTGAGTATTTCCTTGTACTCCTATGCCTTTACTTACATCAGCTTCAAGGTCTTCAACCTTTTCACTATCAAGTTCATCGTTCTCTGACAACTGCTTGCAGCAGAGTGTGGCCACCAGTGATTTATGCTGGCAGCCAGTAGTTTCATTAGGTATGAATTTGCAATCTCTGTTTTGATCCCACTGACCATTCAATACTAGAAGGAAGCCTATTTGAGTTGCATTTTGACCATTCATCTAGGTGACCATGTGTCTGTCTCTCTTGCTGAAGGATGTGTTAACCAGGCTTAAGCCATTTGCTAAAAAGAAGTCTAGCATGGCCTCTCCTTTATTATCTCACTTGTCTCAACCAGGTAGAAGCAAGCAGGCAATCCCCATAGCCTGTTCTGCCTGCTCAGTCATGTCCACATTATCCATACCTACTAATTTTGTGCTACTTTATTGAGGAGATTCTATAACTGCTGCCTGCATGTCCTCTTTTCCTTGCCATCCCAGCATACTGTGGAGTACAGGTGGCAATCATGAAGACTGCCTTGATTTACAGTGCAGTCTTATTGTCATGAGCCTGTAACTGATTCTGATGACAATTTTCACTGTTTTCAAAAGAATCTGTTGCCACAATTGCACATCTTTTCTTGTCTGCCTCACCCCTGTGCAGTAAACTCTGGATCCCAAACTAAGTGACTTTGCTATATGACCATTTCACCTTGTCTCCTAGATGCTCAGAATGTCCAGTCTCCTCCATGCTATCATGTCATCCACTTCCACACTGCATTCCATCCGTGAACCTATATTCAGTATGACAATCCTTAGTTCATTTTTGGCAGGTTGATGGGTTTTATATCCAGATTTCAATCAATAGAGCTTAAAGAGGTAGCCCAATCTGAGTAAATGGACACAGACCAACCAGTAGCTTACTAACTGATGATCACTAGGCATTATGGTCAGCACACACTGGCTTGTAGTGTCACAAAAACCCTTCCACTGTTAGCATGGGTCCCTGGCATATGTTGGAGTAGGCCAGCTAAACTCACTTAGCAGCAGCAAATGTCTATGCCGTTTTGATGGTATTGGTGGGCATGAATAAATCACCTACAGCCAATGCTTACACATTCAAGTGGCTAGTCCTGATGAGGTGTGCAGTCTGTGATCCATGCTTCATCTACAGGAAAACTATCCATACATTCCATTATTTTATGGTACTTTCTGCAATGTTTCCTTCCTATTTATACTCATTTTGCTGTCATCTTAACTTTAAGAATGTCACATTTACACATACATAGACTAGTATGTTCACTATTGCACTTACAGGGGAAATAAACTTTTAAACCCTACTCAGTGCAACACTGAGTAACACAAAATGTGTCATTTTACATCTAAGTCTGAAACTAATACAAACCTGGATTATGTTTAATCAGTAAAAGTATAGCTGGTAAACTGCCCAGGTTTGACACAGGTCCTCTCTACACATGTAGGATGAGGGTTTCAAGTAACTGAATAGGTGCAAATACTGAATGACTGTTTGAGGTTCCATCCAAGAATTTGTGAAGTACATCCTGAACGAAGTGTTGGGGGATACACAATCCTAAGGACAGATTCAGAAATAATTTGCAGAATGTGCTGTATGCTTCTTCTGCTGTGTGAGTACTTGCTGATATTTTATGATTCAGAAAGTATGCTGTTTCAAGTTACGAACACTTGGCAGACACCATAACCTTTCTGCAAAAGACCACATGAAAATAAGGCCAATATCTCAGCATGCATAATACAGAAATATGTCAGGAGGATGTAACACCAGAAGAAAGCCAGAAACAAAAACTGACAGAGCATCCTGTAATGTTTGCATGTACAGAAGGCCTGAAGCTTGTATATGGTGAAAAGCAAAGTAAACAAGTCATAATTTACAACTTGAAAAATGCCATAGATGTCATGCAAAACATGAGTGGCCATCGACTTACCTGAGGTGTTAGTGATCACAACAACATCCATGCTTTTATTAGAAAAAAATGACAGGGCCTAAACTCAGTACCCATTATTGACCAGACAGGGAGTTAGTACAGGCAGTGTGTGCAACGCAAACTGATCACACATAGTGCAGAGCCTAAGATAAATTCCCAATCCTCATGCATGTCTTACAAGATCCTACACTCTGTAATATTCCAGAAATATATTGGAGTTGCAGTCAATCCTTCCCAAGCAGTCACACCTGGAATCCTTACACCAGTTTGGACTGAATGGTGCAATATAATGGATAATATATGCATTTCCTGCAAAGAGCAGTAGAGTATCAAGCCATAATAGTGTATTTCTATACCACTGTCCCATTATCTGTTGTCTCAGGTGCAGATAACAGCACCTAATTGGCATGTGAAATTTGAAGATCTAGAAGACCCCAGTGCTGACATATATAACATGAAAGGCTTACCAGTCTATCTATTCTCAGATGCTAAACAACAGCAGCAGTGACATTATCATTATAGCTGTAGGATTTATCCCAAAGTATGACTAAATGAGGCACATATGTGACCTCTGTCACCACTTCCAATATGGCTGCATCATACATGATTATGAACATTTCACAACAGAAGAAATAAGAAAACAAGGAGCAACATAGAAAAGAGGATTAGTAAGGTAGAAGTTAAACAAATGGATACTGAGGTTATGAATTATCTGTGAAGTGAAGAAGTTAGTGCAGAGAATCCAACACAGGCAATGTCCCAGCTTGATGGAATTATGGGTCCCCAGATTAAGGAGCAACATGTGTAGCAGGAGATGTCTAAAGAAGATTTGCCACATGATGCTGCTCTGGAGCCTTTGTAGGAGAAATGTATGAAAGTCCAGTTAAAGTTGCAAGAAACAGTGGCAGCTCTGACACAGATAATATTGCAGAGTGATAGGCAAAGGGTTCCCTATGAAGGAGCAGTAGATCAAGCAGGGTGCATCTGAAAAGGATATGTCAGTGAAAGATTTTCTGAAACTTTCTTTAAATTCCACACAGGAAATGACGGCAAAGACAATACTCTCAGTTCAGAAGAAAATGATTTAAGAGAACACCTGCTTGATTTATTAGAGATGGATATAAATATTAAGATAGATGAAAGAAATAGATTACAGAAAGTAAATAAGACCCAGAATATGAGAATATTGGTAAGACAGATGAACGCGGTAATCAGGACTACTAAGAAAAATTCATGAGATATAACAGAAATAAAAATAATATATTTCTGTGCAGCTAAACTAATAATGGATACATTTCTATCATAAAATATAGAGTAACAAAGAAAAAAAAAGGAAATAAACAAGTAAAAATCCACCATGGCAGCATTGAACAGAGAAAAGCATAAATTAATTAAGACAAAAAGTATCACTGTTAGAAAAATATAGAAAAAGGGAACATTTCATCAAAACTTCCATGGAAAAGTAGATGTGGTAAAAGCAGTACACAGTATCAAAACAGACCAAAATTTATCTTATACTATTTCTAATAATAAACTAAAAATATCAGCAGAGGCAGAAAAATGTAGAAGGTGTGCAGATAAATATAAAGAAAAATAAACCATTCATTGATGACCCAAAAAGATTGAATTAGGAAACAAAACAAAAGGAATTGAAAAAAAAAGAGATAGGCATATTTTGGAGAAGTATTTACAAATACTTTGTGGAACATAACAAAGATGGTGAATGGACAGAAGAATTAAAAGAAGCCTTAAGGAGCTCTAGTGTAGACAATATGAAGTAACAGCCAGAGAACTTGAGACAAAATTAAAAGAGATCCTAACTGGAAAACCACAGGCTCAGAAGCAGTCCTTAACTTCTGGCTAAAAGCATTAACATCTTTAAACAGCGAATTAACCCTGAGTAAGAATTACACATATGCACATCCCAAATAGACGCCAACCTTGTTAACAACAGGAAAATGATACTCCTCCTTAAAACTGAACTTACAAACCATCCTAAGTACTACAGACCAATAATTTTCCTTCCAACAGTATACAAATTGTATACTAACACTGATGCAGAGTTTACAGTCATTTTAAAAAAACTCAGTTATGGCAATAGAGAAAAAGGGTGACAAAAGAAAATTATATGAAACAAAGAATCATTTATTGCTAAATAAAGTCATAATAGGAATTCTAAAAAGGGGAAGAATCTAAGCACGGCATGGAGAGATTATAAATAAGCATTAGGCAGCATCCTACATTTGTGGTTAAATCAGTGCTTACAGATGTAGAAGATATACCCTACTTTGATCAACTACATTACAATGACTATGAAACAGTAGCAAATCAATTTGCAGTTGTCAATGACAAAAGGCATAACATTATCCTAGGATAAAAATTCAAAGGGGGGGTATTCCAGGATGTTTTGTTTTGCCCTTAACCCATTAAGCTGTTTACTTAACAGATTAGGCTATGGTTACAATTTGGTTCCTAGAAAGTAATATTGCTTAAAGATTTTTCATGTACTTTTTGTGGATGATTTACAGCTATATAGTTCAGCAGATGAGGAGATGAAAACACAGCTGCAAATAGTTTAAACTTTCTCAGATGATATAAGAATGACATTTGGTGGTGATAAATGTGCAAAAGCAGCCTGTAAAGGAGGAAAGCTGCAGCACCAAGAAATTATCAACCTGAGACAGGATATGATATAGAGGAATTTGAACTTGAGGGAACATATAAATATTGGGAAATAAATGAAGGATCAACAATAAAACATGAACAAATACAAGTAAAACACTATAAGAAAAACATCAGAAGACTAAAAGTGAAATTGAAACCTGTCTTGACATGTAGGAAGAAGTCTAAGCTATAAATCAATTTGCTCTTACTTTTCTAACTGATAGACTGGCTCCAAAAATTATTGGATCAGTTTAACATGACAACATGAAAATGCTTCATGCTTATCAAATGATATATAAAAATTAGTGTATACCAAGATTATATATTAATTGCTCTGATGGAGGTATGAGCCTCATCAAAATTGATTGTGTGTATAGATATGCAATCATGGGAATGCATATGTAGCTGCTGACCTTATATCCAAACACAGTGAAAGTTTTAAAACAAGAGGAGAAGAGGTCTAAACTGACATCTTTGCTTAGTTTAGCAGAAACATTTTGTTGTCAAACAGGAATGGGAATCAAACCTGAATTAGACAAAAATCAGACAGCAAAAAACAAAAGAAAATAATATACAGTGAAGGATCAGTTGAGAAGGTAAGAAAAGTAGAAAATCCATAAATCTAGTGGCAAGTACAGAGATCTCATGGAACAGCCTCATGTTTACTAAAATTTGATGCAGGAATAATTAAGGAAAGGTGAACTGAAACCAAAAGATGAAAGGTTAATAATGGTGGTCCAGGATAATGGATTACATACCTGTTGGTGGGAGAAACAGGCAAATACAGGTTCTGTTAAAAAGAAGTAGAAACAGTCACACATCTTGTTTATGGGATGCTGGGTGTGATACTCTCATGGCAGCAGGCCAATATACTGAAAGCCACAATAATGTGTCAAGCCTGTTGCACTGGGGATTGTGCAAACACTACAATATAGAAGTAGCTAGAAACATGAACCACAAAGCATTACACACAAAGATAAAATATATATCACATGGGCTCACCCATTACCAAAGTTCAAAAAATAGTTGCGAGAAAACCAGATATAGTAGTCCATGAAAAAAGACAAAAGTAGCATTGAGCAGTGGTTACAGTGTATTATGTATACAATCACAGAGATAGACATAAAGACAGACATAAAGTAATAAAATATCATAATTTGCTGGCAGAAGCAAGAGCAGTGTGGAAGAAAGATACTTAAACACTTCCAACGGTAGTAGGGGCAAGGGGTCTAATAAAAAAGAATTTATATTTGTACTTAGATGTGCTAACAATGCATGTCACCCTGTCTGAATTACAGATGGAGACAATTCTGGGCACATTGCAGGCTGACATCAAAGACAAGCAATATTAATTCCATGGAGTCTAATTGTATCATACCTTAGAAGTGGGGTCCATTCATGTCATGGTATTATAAACTCAAAAGACTTGGAGAAATTGAACTGTATTAGATGGCACAACTATCACCATGTGCACACACAGGAAACAAAAATGTCCAAATACCATTTCAGGGAATGTGGCTGATTCTGCACACCTGGCAGTATTGTTCAGTCTCTGATGTTAGCCAAGAGTGCGCTTGTCAACATTTTAGATCAGAGTGTATGATATACCTTTAAGAAGCTTTCCACTGAGTCAGCACATGCATATAAGTATGGAGCACATGCAAGCAAGAGTGCTATTTTTAGTGAGCAGCCAGAATGCGAGCATGCAAGTATATAGTCATTCAGTAGTTAGATATTTGTTTAAGTTTAACATTTCTGCCATCCAGCCTGATGTATTTATATGCAATAAACTACTTAAAAGAGCACCCAAGCCTTAACATCTTCTTAATACACATAAGAAGAGTGACATAGTGTCAGAATGGGATCCAGAGTTACAGCCATGAAGCAACTGGTTAAAGTTGGAGGAATATACAGGAATGGATCATCCCTACTGCTCAAATGACTCACAAAACAGGCCAGAAGCAAATTCCAGTTACTAAAACTTGCTTAAATGATTTATTTTGCTACAAATATAAAATTAAACAAACAGAATAATGAAAATGAATGTCTTATTAGACAAAATGCCTAAAACTATGACATATTGATAAAAGTATTTGAAATAGTTATGACAATGTTTGAAGCAATACCTGAATCACATAAAATGTATGAAAAAGGGAAAAACAAGCAGAACATTCCCCAGTGACTGTCCCTGTTGGTAAACCCAGTCCTAACTATTATGTCACGAGATCAGGTTGCATCTTGAAACCTGGTTCCAGATACACAGCAACCTGGACATGACTGTTTTTTTTTTTTATTAGAGTCTGTATAATTGCATGCCTTTTGAAATGTCATTGTTTATATGAGATAGCTCAGCAAAGAGAGAGGATGTAGATCAGTGTGTGTGTGATATACCTTTAAGAATCCTTCCAGTGAGTCAGCAGTGCATATAAGTACTGAACACGTGCAAGCAAGAGTGCTATTTTGAGTGAGCAGCCAGAATGTGAGCAAGCAAGTATGTATTCAGTCAGTTAGTTAGATATTGCATTTAAGTTTAATGTTCCTGACATCCATCCTGATGTATTTATATACAATAAACTACTTAAATGAACACCCAAGCCTCAATATCTTCTTAATGCATATAACAAGAGTAACAAACACCTGGAATGTGCCCCAAATTGTCTCCTTCTATAATTCAGACAGGTGACATGCATTGGTGGCACATCTAAGTACAAGTTCTATTAGCCCCCTTCTCCTACTACTATTGGAAAAAAACAGCAACATAAACTCCCTTTCTCTATTGCTTCTCTTCAACAGCATTTATGTACTGTGCAAAAGTGGAAACATAACTCCCATATTCATGTGCAGTACATCAGAAAATGCAGAAGAACAGGAAACAGTGTGGAGGAACACTATGGCACTGTTATACAAAGACATTATTTATGAAAGGTATTAATTTCATTCTTAATAATGTCATTGTATAAGAGCAATAACCCATTCGTGGGTGTGGGTATATCAGGATTTATCCATGGTTAACTTTGTTTTATCACTCTGGTTTCACCCTTGTGATTAAAACACACCAACTATAGGTAAAGCCTGATATACCTGCACCCACTTGTGGATTATTGCTTAATAAACTCATATATATGTATATGGGTCTATTGGTTTTGATCAAAAGTGCATTCTTTCAAAAAAGACTAGTAGACCTCCACTAGCACAAAAGTGCACTTAAACAAAAGTGGATTTTCGCAATTATCGGTTCAACGAACCAATAAGAAACACTGTGGTGCCGAAGCACACTACAGTGGGGAAAAGGGAATTTACCTGTTTCCCCATTGTAGTGTGATCTCGGAGTTAGAATATTTAAGTAGTGGGGGTGTGGGGGGTGCAGGGGGGCTTGCCCCCCTGCAAAACAATATTTTTTGTATTTTTTTTGTTGTTTTTATTAGTTCGTTGAACTGATAATTGTGAAAGTACACTTTTGTTTAAGTGCACTTTCATGTTAGTGGAGGTCTACTATTCTTTTTCAAAAGGTTGCACTTTCAATGAAGCATAGTAGACCCATGCCAGAGAAGCAGCAATTGTTAGTGCAGTCAGCACTCTGCGATACAGTCAACTTGTGGAGGAGTCATTCTCTTCTATTGAACAGCAGTAGTTGGAGATGACTGTATCTCCAGACCCTCGTGACAATGACATTGTGACAAGCTGACTGCCTAGGCAATGCAGACCCAGCTTGCCAGAGTATCATCTCCACTAGAAGGCAAGCTCTATAAGGCTCTAGTTCAAGATCTGCAAGGTTGAACAATGCAGGGCAGAGCCTATGAGAATGCCATGCCAGGTCCCATTGGTCCAAAATTGAGCAATAACCATACCCTCAGACCTCGTTTCAATGTAGTTGTCATCATCTCATCTGTCTCTATAATCTGTGTCCCTACACTTTTTTGTGAATGCTTATCCTGTTTACATAATCTCATCTTCTCAGTTTTAAGACTAACATATTTTTATTTTAGTTCTTAGTTTAACAAGTTTTTATTTATGTTAGTTTTTCTTGTTTACACATTGTTTGGACCTGAGAATTTATGTTTTATTGTTTGCGGTGTGTGTGTGTGTGTGTGTGTGTGTGTGTGTGTGTGTGTGTGTGTGTGTGTGTGTGTGTGTGTGTGTGTGTGTGTGTGTGTGTGTGTGTCTGTGTGTGTGTGTGTCTGTGTGTGTGTCTGTGTAGATAATTATTTGTTCGTCTTTCTATCTATATTTTTTCCTGAAGAACTGGGGAACATTTTTATTTTTTTGTTATTTTTGTTCACTAGTAGTTTTTGCGTGACAAGAGATGGCCTCTGTGCAGGCACTGAGTTCCACTAGTAGAAAACAATATGCCACATGCCCTGTTTGATAAATGTTTCATCTTTTGCTTAACCAAGTAATGATGGATCATTTAGAATAACCCACTTGCATTTGTATAAAACAGTATTTCTGGCAGCACAGTCTTTGAATCAGGGAAGATGATTAATGGCCTGCTTTTAAACTTGCTATGACTCTTATTGATTAAGATTAAGGGTAGCTTACCAAAATTATAACAGTTTGTTGAGAATGTGACAACATTCAGTTCATCATCTTACTACTGAATAAAAGTCTGGTAACTTTAAAATGAGCCATTTTATAAAATCATTTATCTGCTACTGTTTTAAGCTGTTTGTAATGAGTTTATTGAGGCTAACCTTGTGCTTCGATATCTCTTTAAAAGTAATAATGAGTTTCTTAATATTGTCTTGTAGTTCATATCTCCAGAATCCCGTTCTGTAAATAATTTCTTGTTCATTTCATTACCAAACCAATCAGACAGGGAGATCCTAATGAAAAACACAGCTCAGACATGATTACTGCGATTACTGAAATATCCCCTACCACTAAACCGTTTCCTCTTGTCCATTTTCCAAATCTAGTTATAATGAAAGTAGACAAGGATTACCAAATCAAGCAACATAATCTTGTCAGGATTATAACAATGACAAGGATTTTACAGAGTTTTTTTTTTTATTACTTACAATTTGCTGTCAGATTTATATATAGAAACTACTTTATAAACTGCATATAGAAATGTAGGCTCCAGGAATATCCCTTATTACTGTGCATAACAATGAATTTCTAGCAGTTAGTTTAGATCTCCTGGGACTATAAAAAGATACTGAAATTAAACTCTAGTGTATAGTCAAGACAGAGTGGATGTAAATAAAATGGGTGGAGACATGCACTGCGATGAGAAATGAAATAACACAGCAGTGGTCAGCATGAGTATTACTACAGAGCTGTCATTCAGAGCTGCTGATATAATTATTATCTAGTATATTTTATGGTCTCTTGTCAACTAAAAGTAAAAGAAAAAACAACAACAGCACCAGTGCCTTTAGTCTACCCAGTGAAACTTACTTTCCACATTCTGCAATATGATTTGTTTAATTTGTGTTCTTTTTGTGGGTTTTGCAGCTTTTTGGTTCTCTAAAAAGCTAAAAGCAGATTGCAGTCATATTGTATTAAGACAGACCTACATGGTAACTGAATTTTATCTAATTTTTGTTTTATTTCTCTAAGGAAAAGAGTAGGCAATTGTACATAGACTTGAGGTAATCTTGTCTATATATATTGCTGTCCTCTGTATGTAAAAGCAAACAAAACCTCGTTGTCTTGGTGAAAAGGATTGAGGAGAAAGCAGAGGAAATATCTATCACTGAATACGTGGTACCTGTCAGCAGAATGGAATGTAATATGGTAGTCGGGTTAGGCACTACAGGAAAAGTCAGCACTACTATCGTATTAACTGCTCTTAAATCTTGTACAAACCAATAGGTGTTCTTACCTGGTTTCTTTACTAGCAAAAAAGGTGTATTACATGGAATTCTTTCTTTCTGAATTCATGCAGAAATGACAGGTTCAATTCTTTTCTTTGCCTCAGTTGTTAAGGGATACTGAACTAACATAGATATGTTCATAAGGTTTTAAAATAACCTGAACTGGTTCTGCATCTTTTATGAGTCCTACCTCATTGTCAAGGGTAGTCCACAGCTGTGAAGGGACAGTTTCCAGTCCATCCAAATCAGCTATAGTGGAGGTCTGTTCTGATCTAAGTATTGAGGAGAGTGTTTCTTTGTGTGCACAGATATCAGCGGAATACAGACCTAAAGGAGAAAGTTAATTCATGATATCTAGGGAAACTCTGTCTGGAGTGCAGAATACAGTACCTTATAATTTACACAATAAATCTCTTCCTAAAAGATTTAAAGGAGCAGTATTTCCTACAACGAAATTGTGTTGCTCTTTTACTGGACCTATATTAATGGGAATAAGTTTTGTCTCTGGGTAATCCAAAGGAATCTCAGATACTCCCATGCCCCAAACCAATTTCATGGAGAGTGGGAGGTGTTCTGCATTTGATGAAGTGATCATAGATTGAATTACTCCTATGTCAACAAGAAAGGGAAGAGTAGAACTGCATATAGTAATTTTAACAAAGGGATCTTATTGGTCTGTTGGAACCAAAGGAAATAGCAAAGTCTCTTCTTCATGACTGTCCTAATGATCTTACTGCCATGTTGGTGGCTGCCAAGTCGTACTCCAAATGGAAGGATATCTTTCTCTTGTTGTGGTGCTTGTACATTTGGCTGAGTAGTAGGCTGAAAAGACGGGCCTGTTTGCTGAAGGAAAGGACACTCATTACACCACTGTCTGCTCTGACTACAACTAAAGCACAGGCTAATAGGTGGCCTGTGCTGCTAGATATGTAGTGAAGCTGGGCAGGGTAAAACTTTGGGGATATTTTCCTGGGGCTTGCTGTGGAGAGAACCTACATCTACCTCTACCTCCATGATTTCTCCTTCTCTGTCCCTCTTCTTGTGATTCAATGTTAAATTGTTGAAGTTGAACATCTAATAATTTCTTTTGCTGTTCCTTTTCCTCTCTGACTGCATTGTCTGACGTATACTGTGCTTGATTAACAATGCCATGAATATCTAGACTGGGACAATTTAGACAATCCTTCTTAGTCTGTTCTTGTATAGGTGGTAATAAGCTTTCTACAAATGCTACTGATGACCTACTGGCTGCCTCTCCTTCTCTAGGTTCTGGATGCACTGAAAAAGCCTTAATTGCAGCTATCATGCACTGAAGAAATACATGAGTTGATTTGCTCTCATTCTGTATGATTGCTTTAGTTCTTGCCCAGTTATATGCTGGAGGGCATGCTTTAGTGACTGTTTTCAGTAAATTGTCTCTTGCTGTTAGGCATCCTTGTTCTGTGTGCTTTGGAATATCATCTCCTATAGCTGATTTTTCCCATATTTTTCTAAAGATGTCTGGAGGTGTAGACACTTTTAAAACTGCTCAGTGGTCTTCAATAGTAGGGTTTTGTAACTGCATGTAGCATTATCTGAGTATGTTCAGATGGGAAGGAGAGAATCTACAATCATTTGAAAATGTATTCCAGTCGACGGGTGTACTACTTTTATAACAGGCTCAGCACCACGATCCCAAGATGCTGTAGGGTTAGGTGCATCCTGCAAAGGATGAGTCTGAGTATCAGATGATGCGTTGGGGATGGTGGCGGTGTCATCATTAGAAGATGTATCAAAATTAGGTGCCTCCTCGAAGCGTTGTTTAGGAGGAGGTTTCCACCTATATTGTTCTCCAATCGTGATTACTGGAAACAGTGCAACTTCTTTAAAGTACTTGTCTTAGAAGGGGCGCTTTTATTACCAAATTGTTTTACCTTGTCTAGATGTTTTGTCCCAGATGAATGCCTGTGTTTTAGATACAATTGTCTAACCTTATTTGCTACTCTCAGTAACATTTAGTTGGAATGTGAAACAGCATGTTGCTGTCACTGCTACTAGAATCTAGTGTTGTAAACCAATCTTTAGGATGGGCAGACACACTGGAAGTTACTAGTGAAACGAGTAGAGGGGCTATATTCACATTGTTCACCCTAACTACTCACCCAGAAAGGGAAGTCTGTTTGCTTCTCAAGAACTGGAATGGTCATAAGGGGGGGCTGAAGGAATCAGAAGCCAATCATTAAATGAAATCAGGTTGAGTTATTTTTAATTGTTATAGTTATTTTGAAGGATAAAGCCACCAATTAACTGGACATTTATCTTCTGCACATTTCTATAATGCATTTACTATTCCATAAACTGCCTGCAGCTTTGACATTAATCTGGTTGAATTGTATTCTTAACTTCTAAGTACAGATTCCTTTTCCTTATTTGTAGATTCTTCTTGACGGTCATTAAAAGCTGACCAACAAGAGGCAGGTACTTTGTTTCCTTTTTGTTTAAGCTTCTTTTTAATATTTTCTAAAATAG
Source organism: Protopterus annectens (assembly GCF_019279795.1). NCBI lineage: Eukaryota > Metazoa > Chordata > Ceratodontiformes > Protopteridae > Protopterus > Protopterus annectens. The sequence continues at coordinate 621,920,015 of NC_056727.1, read as the reverse complement.
CCATATCAAAAGTTCCACTCTCAGAGACCTGCAGTGCACTGTCATTTTTAGTGAGATCAGATCACTTTACCAAATAATTGTCTGATATCAATAGTTATGAAACATATGTCTAGTTTGAGTCACAAAATTGGTCTCTTTTAATACCCCCACATTCGCACCCATTGTAATTTCAATACAATTGTGATATTACCAAAAAAAACTCACTCTTATACATTATATAATAATAATATGCCACTATCATTAAAATCCATTGTCATTCACATATATATGATTAGACCCACTCTCATACAGAAATATCTTTTTGTGAAATAAATGGATTTTTACCTCTTCTCACACAATTTTGACTGAATTTCATATTTTTTTTTTTACCTGTGCTTATAGAAAATCAATAATTTATCGCAAAGACCCTGTTACAAAAAGCTTACCTGTAAAAACTTTAAACTCTGCTGAAGGTGGAAAAATATGGTTATGTCCTGGCACACCAGAAATGCACCAGACAGAAAACTGGTTAACAATGGGGCCAAAGGTCATTTCTGCTGCAACAACTCACAAATGGCTCAAAAAATCCAAGACTTCATGGCACTAAACAGTTAAGGTCAAAAATAAATTCATGCAGCACACATCAGCAGAATAGAATAATCTTCTTTATTGTAAAAGAACAAGTGGGAAACTAAGCAATTAAGGTCTTGTCTTCTCAAACACAAAAAACTGCATTATTTTATATTGTAAATGCTTCTAGGCAGAATATTTTATACCTGTTATAGACACTAGCCAATTAAAACTAAACACCTTTGTATTATTTTGATTGCTAAGAATCAACAGACCCCTTATCTGTGCCTTTCCTTATGAGACACAAATATGGAACTTCCACGTTGGAACTTCCCACTCTGGCAATATTCATGTTGGCAATATCCACACTGGGAGTAAAAGAAAACTAAAGACAGGCCCAGGCTGTCAGCCACCATTTTAAAACAGGATGGATTTTAAAACAGAAAACATTGTCTATACACTAAACATTTTCTGTTGTACAGTTCTCATTTCACAGAGGTTATATCAGGTTCATATGTGAGTACTAGGCTACCTGCCCTTGTGGACCATTTTAAGGATAGGCAATTTCCTGTCAAAAGTGAGAATCTTTTTTAAGTGAACACCTTAACTATTATACCACTCTCCAGCAACAACCACGTATAATAATGCCCATTTGTTAACCAGGTAGGCCCACTAGACACACACACGCGCACACACACACACACACACACACACACACACACACACACACACACACACACGCACACGCACACGCACACACACACACACACACACACACACACACACACACACACACACACACACACACACACACACACACACACACACACACACACAAACACATACATACTGTCCCTTTCCAGGAGCAATCTGGAAGCCATATCTGGTTAAGTGACTTGCTCAAGATCATACAGAAGACAAATGAGGGCTAAGGGAATCAAATATTGTACTACAGAAACTATATTGCACAGACTCAACCCTCTGTGCCAAATGCCAATAAAATGTTGTATTTGTATCAAGATTATATTACCACAGGTAGTACTCAAACCCAGAATCTCTGGCTCAATAGGCCAATGCTTTATCCATTAGGCCATAATAAATTATTCTTGTTGTTTTATCAGAAAATATACTTCAGTGTAGAGGGAACAAGGCAAAAGAAAAACTAGGAAAAGATTATGTTCACAATAGACATGGAATAGACGTCATTATTTGTATTCATGAACAAAGAAGAAGTAATGTATGGACACAACAATTCAGCACTGTAACATAATTGCACTCATCTGGATATGTTGCTGTCATACAGGCAGTGGCCTGGCTATGTTACTGTCATACAGCCACTGTCTGTATGACAGTAGCATAGCCAGGTCACTGTCTGTATGAGAGTGACCTGGCTATGTTACTGTCATACAGACAGTGGCTTAAATACAGACAGAATAATTTAATATAATATTGTTGCCAAACTCAAATCCCTTTAGGGTCCTCATGCAAAACCTGAGATCTCTTCAAGCCCAAATCCAGTTTCACCCATCTGCTAGAAATCACATTATATGCCCTGCTCTGATTACCCACTTGCTAAAGCTGGTTTGTATAGGCCACCCACATGCAGTATGGTGACTGAATGATGGAACCCCAGCTGTAACTGTCATAAGGATGACATGGCAGGGATCAGATAAATGAAGATGGTATTGATGTGGCATGCTTATGTGACTACAGTGGATGACAATGATTTTGTATTCATACTCTCAGTCACATTTAAATCTCTACTGTAGCAATATGTTTAGTCTGCATTAAGAATTTCAGTGTAATGAAAGACGCAAGAGGAACTCCACCAGTACAGCAAGGGGAGCATCTGCTTTCCCTGACTGTCCTTCAGAGCCAGCATCTGTTGTCCCTGGCCATCCTTCAGTGCCAGCATCTGTTGTCCCTGGCCATCCTTCAGTGCCAGCATCTGTTGTCCCTGGCCATACTTCAGTGCCAGCATCTGTTGTCCCTGGCCATCTCTCAGTGTCAGCATCTGTTGTCCCTGGCCATCCTTCAGTGCCAGCATCTGTTGTTCCTGGCCATCTGTCAGTGTCAGCATCTATTGTCCCTGGCCATCCTTCAGTTCCAGCATCTGTTGTCCCTAGACATACTTCAGTGCCAGCATCTGTTGTCCCTGGCCATCCTTCAGTGCTAGCATCTGGTGTCCCTGGCCATATTTCAGTGCCAGCATCTGTTGTCCCTGGCCATCTCTCAGTGCCAGCATCTGTTGTCCCTGGCCATCCTTCAGTGCCAGCATCTGTTGTCCCTGGCCATCCTTCAGTGCCAGCATCTGTTGTCCCTGGCCATACTTCAGTGCCAGCATCTGTTGTCCCTGGCCATCTCTCAGTGTCAGCATCTGTTGTCCCTGGCCATCCTTCAGTGCCAGCATCTGTTGTTCCTAGCCATCTGTCAGTGTCAGCATCTATTGTCCCTGGCCATCCTTCAGTTCCAGCATCTGTTGTCCCTAGACATACTTCAGTGCCAGCATCTGTTGTCCCTGGCCATCCTTCAGTGCTAGCATCTGGTGTCCCTGGCCATATTTCAGTGCCAGCATCTGTTGTCCCTGGTCATCTGTCAGTGTCAGCATCTGTTGTCCCTGGCCATCCTTCAGTTTCAGCATCTGCTGTCCCTGGACATCCTTCAGTGCCAGCATCTGTTGTCCCTGGCCATCCTTCAGTGCCAGCATCTGTTGTCCCTGGCCATCCTTCAGTGCCAGCATCTGTTGTCCCTGGCCATCTTTCAGTGTCAGCATCTGTTGTCCCTGGCCATCCTTCTGTGCCAGCATCTGTTGTCCCTGGCCATCTGTCAGTGTCAGCATTTGTTGTCAGACACAGCATCGGCTGTCCTTGGCCATCCTTTGCTGCCAGAAGCTGTTGTCATACAGGAACTGCATCTGCTGTCCCAAGCCATCTTCCAGTGCCAGGATCGGTTGTCACACATGGGTCACTAGCTTGGCAAAGGGCAATCATGCTGCTGCACCAACAGGCTGCCCTTATGGGTTCTTTTGTATGAAAAATATAAAAAATACACAGTGTCAGTTTCTTTTCCTTGCCAACAAAGCAAAAATCTACTGATCTACATCAACCAATCAGATTGAACTTTCCCTCCTCATAGACAAAGGCTGCTGTTTGGCAGTTTTTACAACAAATGGGCTTCCTCTGCCTAGTCAGCAGCATTTCCATATTGTTTTAAGTGTGTACGACTGTTAATTGTAGATCCCTGAGTATAAAACATTTTGCTACAAAGCAGTTCCATCTACAACATCTTTGTAGCTTCTGTGTTTACAAATAATACCTTTATTTTTTTAGAACCATGCCAGCTGGAAGGATATGAATTTCACTGCAGATGTGATGACAAAGGTTTTGTATCAAATGGTTCACTTAAACATGAAAAAAAAAAACAGTATGGTCACTTCTACATGCACACAATAATATGTACACGCGCCAAAAAAGGACTGCACAAAAGTCAACTCCACTGACAACCAAATCATATCAAATAAGGAAACTGAATTACTTCCCTTGTCTTCTTGAGTGGGACTGTACCATGTTGTCTATAATGTTAATACTAATATATCAATGCAATTACCTAGAGGTAGGGTTCACAACTACCTATGTAACGTAGTAAGTTTAAGATGAAAAAGGGACCAAAAATTTTAAAAGGTACACATTTTTGTAGCACTTTCATGGTATTCTCTGTCAAATTCATGCATAGATAGCCGTAGGGATAGGCCAACTATGGGACCGCCTAGGGCACCTCTATCAGAAGTGCTTTTCCTGTATTTATTTATTTTTTGTAGTAAAGAAAGTATTTCTTTACTATAAAAAAATAAATAAATACCAGAAAAGCAGCCCTGCTAGAAAATCAGGAGAGGTGCCCTAGGGAGGAAGTCACATAGTTTGTGCCGATTTGTTGGCCTCCTGCTCCAACTGAGGTAGGTCATAGGTGGGAGAGAGAAAGGAATCAAAAAATTCAAAGTGAGAGTTTGACATAAAAAGAAGATTGGCGATGGTGTGAGGTAAGCATATATATATATGTGTGTGTGTGTGTGTGTGTGTGTGTGTGTGTGTGTGTGTGTGTGTGTGTGTGTGTGTGTGAGTGTGTGTGCATAAATATATATATATATATATACACACGCATATATATATATATATATATATATATATATATATATATAAATATATATGTATGTATGTATAATATATATATATATATATATATATATATATATATATATATATATATATAAATATATATGTATGTATGTATATACGGGCCTACTTGATATGGCCGACATTTCACAATGTCGAAAACCATATGGCCGAGACCATATGATCAACATTCGAAATGTGGACCATACAAAAAAAAAAATATTACCTTCATGCTGCAAGCAGTGGAGCTACGCAACTTTGTACCCCCCCCGGGGGCCTCTGCCCCCCACATCCCCCGGAACTTAAATATACCAACTCCAAGATCACACTACAGTGCGGAAGATAGAAAGCTTTCCATTCCGCACTGTTTGGAGATGCTGGTTCTGCATGGTTGACATTTCAAATATCGATCATATGGTCTCGGCCATATGGTCTTTGACATTCTGAAATGTCAACCATGTGTAGGGGACCCATATATACACATCTCTCTCTCTCTCTCTCTATATATATATATATATATGTGTGTGTGTGTGTGTGTGTGTGTGTGTGTGTGTGTGTGTGTATGTGTTTATATATTGTGTGTGCGTGTGTGTGTATGTATATATATATATATATATATATATATATATATATATATATATATATATATATATATATATATATATATATATATATATATATATATATATAATAAAAATTAAATCCAGAACTGCACTGTTAACCAAAATAAAATGGCAAAAAGCAGAAGGAGGATATATTTATAATTATAATCCAGTGATGATGCCTAGTGGGTGAAACCGGTTTGGAGTGTGTATTTTGCTGTCTGCGAGCTATTAAAAACTTTTGCTCCTTCTGCTTTTTGCCATTTTATTTTTGTTAACAGTGCAGTGCTGGATTTATTTTGTTATTTTGTTGTAGAACATTTCTGTGCATGCAAGTTACGATTTACGTGCACAGGCAGCCGTTTGGAGATTTTATATATATATGTATATATATATATATATATATATATAGATATATATATATATATATATATATATATATATATATATATATATATATATATATATATATATATATATATATATATATATATATATATATATATATATATATATATATATATTTATACACCAAATAAAAAGCCAATGAAAAATCAACACTCTTTTAATGGAATTCCAGTAAGCGTTTTCGTCTCTCCAACAATGTAATGAGACTTCTTCAGACTGAAATAAAAATTCAACCTTTACCACATTTATACACTATAATAGTCACATGACTATAAAAACATTTAATGTTCTAACACCATCCTTTTTTAAATACATAATGAAATCCTCACGATTATTAAACCCAGATGGGTTATTTTTATGGGGTATGGTACTTAGAATCTCTTCTTAAAAGAAGGATCATAGCAATGCATGTTAATGGAAAGAAACAATAGTATGGTTATTGCAGGATTGTAAAATCTGAGACAACATCTTGGATTAAACTAATAAATAATTGCTTTTCTTCATGTGATTGCATATAGAAAAAGCAGACACATACCTGAACTGAGTTGGCTTCATTCTACTGTTTGTAATATTCTTTCTGTCTAAAATGTTATTGATTTAACTGGGAAAGTATGACTTGGAACAAAGCCAATTTTAGCAGATGCTCAGGGAGAAATGTTCCTGATGCATGTCTTTGTAACATGGGAGGAAACCAGAGCACTTGGAAGCAACCCACACGAATGCAGGAAGAACACAGAAATGCACAAAAAGCACCCTAACCAAGAATCAAACTGGAGAATCTCTTGTGGTGAGGTGACAACCCTACCACTGCACCACTGCACCACAACACATAAAGAAGATCTACCATCCACACACACTGAATATCAAAACTAATGAGCAAAATGCGTTTATAAAAGTCTATACTATGTAATAAAAAAGTTTCTCAAAGATTGGTTAAAATTCTATAATATACAAACAAGGTATGTTAATAAATTATAGTCACTGCTAGCTTATGTGATTCCATTCACATACACTTTGTCCCCAACTTGTACATCATGGTTATCATTGTGGTCTGTGCTATTGCCACTGTCCATTAAGAACTGCTTATGGATTTCTGGAAAAACTTCCAAATGAGTTTTATAACAAGACAGCTGCCACTCGATTATATCATTTTCATCTGGTGGACAATGTAAGAAGATGAAACATGACAGTAGGCTTGTGTGGTTTTATTTTAAAGTTGTATGGGGGAGCCAGACATATATTCATTTTATACTATACTATACTTGCTAATTTCATGGCAGAAGAATAAATATATATATATATATATATATATATATATATATATATATATATATATATATATGTGTGTGTGTATCTCAATTGATATGAATGTGTATATAGATAGATATGTGTGTGTGTGTGTGTGTGTGTGTGTGTGTGTGTGTGTGTGTGTGTGTGTGTGTGTGTGTGTGTGTGTGTGTGTGCACGTGCATCCGTGCGTGTGTGTGTGTGTGTGTGTGTGTCTGTGTATGTATATATATATATATATATATATATATATATATATATATATATATATATATGGATCCCCTTCAGAAGCTGGAAGTTTCAAAACTTTGGAACTTCAGAAGGCCGAGACTATAAGATTGAAGTTTTGAAACTTTAAATGTTTTGAATGGACATCACTGTACAGCGGAGTTAGTATATTTATTTAGCAGGGGGACTTGCCCTCCTGCAAAAACATAAAAAAAATGATGTTTTTATATTACATTCATATATATATATATATATATATATATATATATATATATATATATATATATATATATATATATATATATATATATATTTAGATATACAGGCCTGACTCTATCTGTACTTCAGACCTAGAGGTTCGGTTTTCGTTTTTATTTTCATGCCAAGTTCTCAGATAGGTCAAACCTTCTGATGTTAATTACTTACTTCTTTTTCACACTGAAAATAATTCTGTTGTAGTACTTGGAGTGTCAAGATTATTCTCCAAAAATGGGAGTAAAAGGTAAGCTTGCTGAACACCTTTCTGATATCACAAGCTTTTCTTAAATACCCCTAAGCACTGTCAAGACAGGACCTCAGGCTGGAGATTGCAGAAGACAGTCCTGGCCAGAAAAGAATAGCAGCAGAAGGCAGTTTTAAAAGCTCCTGGAGATTCTTCTCTATCACACTTATAAATAAAAAGTATACCAGAGCAAAGTGTCTATCAGCTTTAAAGCAGTATTTTTCTTCAGAGCAACACTTTGTTTTTGTTTGCTATCTGTTTGACAATGCTAATGTATTTTACCAACTTTCAAAGGCTCAGAACATGAATATTTTTGTATGACTAATATTTACAAACTTACCTCTCTATGAGCATCACTGTATTACCCTAGAAGAAGTCAAATGGCTACCCATAAAATGAAGATTTAACCTACTTTTAGGATGCCAACTCTACAAACTACTCTAACGCCATACATTTACTCTCCATGCAACTAGACTTTACAAGAAGCCTCAGAAGCCTTCTCATACAACCTGAGACACTACTCATCAAGCCACACCAACTCGCATTACCCCAAGAACCAAACGTCTAGCATCGCTACCTATCAATTTTTTTTCCAGACTATCTGGAAATCAAACCAATTGTCTGGTAGTTCGGAAAACGCTGTACAAACTTCATTATTCTGTTTATAAAAAGAAACAGACTGTCAGAATCTGTTTAATCTGCAGATTTACTATGTTTTTTTAAAGAAAAGCATAGGAAATTGGCAGTAAAAAAGCATCTGAAATAGGATAAAGAAGGCATTCCTCATTATCTGATATGAAAAAGATGTCATGAAATCAAGGAAGGAGATGGGTGGGGTTATGGGAGGTGCTAGGGTGTAGCCTTGGTCTGCATTTTGCCACTACGAAAGGTGGAAACCATACAAACTCCTCAGCACTGCACTTGCTTTCTCCTATCTGGGGTTGGGAGTTGGTATAATGGTTAAGGTGTTTACATCGAAGTCACAGGGTTTGAGTCTCATTTTTGAAAGGAAAATTGGCTAGCTTAAAATGGCCCACAAAGGCAGCTACCCCAGTACTTACCTATGAACCTATGAAGGCACCTAGTCTGTGGCAAGCACTCCCTATTAACATTAAGGAAATCAATACTTATTCCAAATTCAGAATAGAACTCAAAAAGTTCTTCATCACCCAAGCCAAATGCTCCTGGTTCAACATAGAACACACCACCTTTCCTAGTCTCTTCCCCTCTCTCAAGATTCACTGAAGACTGACCCACTTTAGAAACTAATGTATATATTGTATATTATTAAACTCTGCTTGATTGGACATTGCATTGTGCTTCTTCCCTGGAATCTAAATGCACAGTTATTTTGATGTAATTAGTCTGAACTACTATTGTTTACATTTCTGTATCTTTTGTTTGTGAAACGTTATGTATTTCACCCGGGCTGAACCTGAAATTG